>NC_052505.1:52239971-52517791 GCF_014356525.2 Nilaparvata lugens | reverse complement strand
GATTTTTCTGATTGTTGCAAATAAATATTTAATGGTATTTTGGAGTTATATTCAACTATTCAACCTGATAAATTAGATTGTTGAATGACAATTGAAATTCAGTGAAGTTTACTTGTCCTTTTCCTCGTATTTTATTGGGTGATGAGTAAAGATGATTTATGAGTTCATATTTGGATTCATCTTTTCAAGTTTTTTTTTTTTAACTTTTGAAAATTAAAAATGTTCATGTTTAAACTGTTTGGGTATTTAAAAACTTCTCAAAACCTTTGCCTGTCTCTTTGTGAGGCAGGAGTATTGTTATCTTTGTACGTTTACTATATAATCATATGATAATGGAAAGCTATATTAAACATGCTATAACAGCTATAACAGCCTTGTTTTCGGGTATTTTTGGAAATGGGATTTACGCTTTAAAGAACTTGGGGTCGCTGAATCCAAATCCGAAATCAGAAATCTTCTATCTATATTTTTAAGGAAGTTAGACTTTGAGAAAAAGTGATGAGTTATACTTTGAGCAAACGTCGGGGTAATTGTTAGATCTGAGTTTTGATTGAGTTCTGAGGCCTTGTATATAGGCCTTATGTACATTTTCAGGCTTTTACAGCGTGACTCCTATTCTCACATTTTCATAATAATTGAGCAAACCATTTGTGAAAAATCTTTTTCTACAACCGCTCGTAAAGTTCTTCTTTACGAACTGAAAACTCATCATAAAACAGTTGCTTTGTGAGGAGCGAAATATATTCTACTCTACGCTCGCTAGCTGTCTACTTTACCGCTCGCTAACCAGTATAGCCTACTTGAAGATTACTCTTCAATTGAAGAATGGGGACATATTTCCCTTGAAGCTCCATTAAGACAAGCAGAAGAGATCCACCTGACCATCACAGCAGAGGAATATACGAGGAATACGATTCATTGGTGAGTAATAATGACCAACCTTGTTACATCTACAGATTGAGAACTCTTGCCGATTACGATTATTGAAGACAGGAACCTTAAAATTCAGCCTTGCCAACAGATTAGGACTGCTCACGGAACCCACGGAATGAATAAGCTCATGTCCCTACTTTTACGCTCCATTTTCAACGATCATGGTGTCAAAGTCTCGTAGAGTGTTGACTCTCACACTAAAGCTCCCAGGTTCAAATCATGCTCTATCAATTCTATCTAAATTGTTTCATCTTATTCTGATAATAAATCATTATAAAATAAATTATTATGATTAGATAGAATAATTAAATTCTACCATTTTATTATTATTATTACATTGATTTATCAAAATAATTGGATAAATTATAAAGAAAAACTGTTTATTATATTGGAATCCAATACTGCAGTTGAAGAAAATATTGTGTATTTATCAGGCCTGATATTATCTAATCTTTAAACGTTATCATATTTGGCGATATTAGCCTATTATTTCATTCAGACCTATAGGCCTACATTCCTTTCAAGTAGGGATTTTTATTCACCCATCAGAATTTTGCTTCATACAATACCTCATAAGAGAGGCTTCTATTCTTTCAAGGATGTAAATAAAGCTATTATTATTATTATTGTTTTCAGCGTACACTTTCCTTTGTTTGAATTATGAAATTTGAGGATTTTTTAAAAGTTGTCAAAAAAGCTGTTCTACAAATAAAATATCGACGAGTGTTCTTTTGAATAAACTGCTCTACCCACCTACCTCAAGCACGAGAAGGAGGTTACAAAGTAAATTTCTCAAGGATGGGGTGGACCCCCTGTGAGTTTCTCAGGGAGAAGACTCATGCTAGTTAATAGAGCTGATATAACTAGACAGCGTATGAATTTGAAAAAAATCGGTCATGTCATTTTTGAGAAAATCGTTGAAAACATGGTTTTTTAGTAATTATCCGCCATTTTTCTCAAGAATTTTACGGAGCTCCTGCAATTTTCCCACAAATGAGACTCATGTCAGGTGATAGGGCTTATAAATAGCTATCCATGATATAAATTTGAGGAAAATCGTTAGAGCCGTTTTCGAGAAAACTGTAAAAAACATGGTTTTTTAGTGATTATCTGCCATTTTTCTAAAGAATATACGGAGCTCCTGCAATTTTCCCAGAAATGAGACTCATGTCAGTTGATAGGGCTTATGAATAGCTATCTACTGTATAAATATTGTGATGAATTTTTCAAATAGACCTCATGAGAAGAGAGAAAAATTGTGATTAACCTTCTTAAAAGGAAAGAATTTGCTAAAGGAGTAGTTAGCGACCGAGCGATAAAACTTACTTATCAGTAACTGTAAATTAGATAAGAGTACCGTTCTGTACTGAATATTTTCTAGAAAATTATTTAATAAAATTACAATTATTCTGCAAATAAGCACGAATTATTATGAATTGCTCATTGAATTTTGAGGTTACACTTTGTTTACTACCGATCAGATGTTTAAAGCAGCTCGAACACAGCTGACTGATTCAAAGTATTGTCAAATGTCATGCCGGTTTCATGCAAGGTATAATATCATTTCTAAAAATTAAAAAACATCTATAAAGGACCAAGAATTTCGAATAAAAAATAAAATGTTATATTATTGTTGAAATTATTTATTACTTAAGAAATTATATTATAATGTCAGGTCTTATTGTAACTAACTAGGTCATAGCATGAACAGTATATTATTGATAAAAACAGCAGAAATTAATTATAACAGTCTCAAACATAATAAGAATTGTATAAGAATATTAATTATTAATTATTATTTCAACTGAACCACATGGTGATCGAATCTCTTTGGCAAGCCTAAGCCAATCATAGTGCATAGAAATAGCACCAAAAAGGTGATCGTTTGAAAACAACATATGTTAATCTACTATCAGACAACAAACCTGCCTTATCATATACGCTAGCACATGTACATTGTATAAGAGGAACTATGTCTAGAAGATTAAGCAGTTTTAAGAATTTATATAACTGAGTTATTATTGTAATTAAAGGAATTATATTCTACTGCCTGCCACTGACGTCACATCTCGTCTAATCGTTCTACCAATGGCAAATTTTATGCAAATTTATTACACCGATTCTCAGAAGAAAGGTTCTAGCCCAGACTTAGAGAAAAGACGGCACTTCCTTTTGAAATCCTCACTGTTCAACCTCGTTAAAGTTACCAAGACCTATTTGTAAAAATTTTTTGTTCGATTTTATATGTTTATTTTTAGCCAATATTTTCGGCTATTCTAATTCAAGATTCAAGATTCAAGATTTCTTTATTGCGAAAAACATTTATATACAAATGCATAGCATCATCATAATAAATTTACATGGTAAATAAAAAGTATTTACATTCATAGAAATAAAAATTCAAACACAAGCATACAAACATCAAACAAAATACCCTCAAATTAGAAACTCCTCTTTTCTATATGGACATATTTCTATTAACATCTTTTTCATGGCTCTTTTAAAATTACCAACTTCTAGCTCTTTTAAATGTGCAGGAAGCTTATTATAAGCTCTTATACCGAACTCCTTAAAACAGTTCAATGTATTTGCATAATTGCACTGGTTCACTCTAAGCGATTCAGAATTTCTAGTGTAATGATTGTGAACGTTGCTATTTACAGATATACTTGCTAAATTAATTTTTACATACATAAGACATACAAGAATGTAAATAGCTGGTACTGTCAAAATTTTGAATTTTTTAAACAAATCTACACAGTGAAAACGGCTATTCACATTAGCAATGACCCTTACTGCTCGTTTCTGTAACACAAATAGTTTATTTACATTCGTATCATTACCCCAGGCAACAACACCATAATACAAATGGAATGAAGATAAGCAAAATACACTGAAATTAAAACACTCTTATCAACAATGAACTTTAATCTATTTAACATAAAAATTCCCTTCGACAGTTTGCCACATAATATTTTGATGTGTAAGCCCCATTTTAAATTGCTTTGAACTGTAATACCGAGAAACTTTGCATTGTCAGGTTGCAATCTAAATCCAATTCCAAAAGTTGAGTTTTGTCCTTATTAAGACACAATGAATTAGAAGCTGTCCAATCTTCAATTATTTCATTAACCGTATGTAAGCTACCAGAAAGACCATTATTTTTTATTTGAACAGCTAAATCATCAGCAAACATAATGGTTTTACATTTTTACAACTGATTGCTGCAGGAAGATCATTAACATATAAATGAAGAGGATAGGACCTAGTGTGGAACCCTGTGGAACACCTGATAACACTTTTAAATAATTAGAAAAACAGCCATCATAAAAAACAGATTGGAATCTATCACTCAAGTAAGAGGCAATTAAATTGGTTGACATGTCATCAAAACCATAGAATTTGAGCTTTTGTAATAAGATGGGATGAGATATTGTATCAAAAGCTCGGCTCATGTCATAGAAGCTGCCTAGTAGATTACACTTCTCATCAATAGAAGATACAGTTTTCCATGAATTCAGATATAGCTGTATTTGTGCTTCTATTAGGTCTGAACCCAAATTGACTATCGGAGAACAATGAGTTATTTTCAAAAAACTCAACAATCTGACAATACAAAATTACCTCAAAGATTTTAGAAATAACTGGAATGATAGAAATCGGTCTAAATTATTATACTCACTTGCAGAACCTTTCTTGAAAAGAGGAATTATTTTGACAATTTTCAAGCAATTAGGAAAAACGCCATCAAGAATACAATCATTAAACAGAGAGCACAGAACTTCACAAATATGGGGAGAAGCCAGTTTCAACAAGTAAGAATTCAAGCAATACACATCAAGACAAGCACTATTCTTTAAGGATAGTATTACACTATGAACCTGCTCAACACTAGTAAGATGAAAAGAGAAAGAGGGTTTTGAAGAGTTTGGCATTGAATTTTTGTAATTGTCAAGATAATGAAAAACGTCATGGACAGGATCTGCTATTGAACACAATTTTTCATCTATACTGTCGATAAAAAAATCATTGAAACCATCTGGTGTATGACTAGATATTTTATCACCTTTAGCTACTTCATTCCTATTCAAATTCTCTCTGACTATTGACCACAATTCCCTTGGCTTGTTTTTAGCACGCAAAATACGATTATTATTGTAATCGAGTTTAGTCTTTTTTACCATTTTTCTAAAAGATCTTTTCAACTGATTATACATGCTTTTATGAGTGGCAGAACCAGACATCTTATAGAGGTCGTACATAAGTAAACATTGCTCCTTAATATTTTTAATCTCTTCAGTGTACCAAAATAATTTTACTGGAGGACATCTGCCACTTTCAACACATCTGATGGGAAGAGCTGCATCAGCAATACAAAGAAATTTATTGAGAAAGTGGGAAAATTTATCCTCAATACTATTGATTGCATAAACATCTAACCAATTAGTTATTATCTGTAAAATTACTTTCATCAATCGATAAATTAAAAATCCAAAGTTAAATTATCCCTTAATTAATTTGATGAATGAGATATTTAAATTAAAATTCCCCACGTGCTGAGACTGAAGCCTGGATTGCTGCCGACCAAACAATTTCTATAAAGAAGAAAACCACGACCGTCAAGGAATTTCACGTGAGTTATAAGTTTAAAGGGGCCCCAATCTACGCTTCGAAAAAATATTACAGTGCAGAAAAATATAAAATTTTCTTCGTTAAATTATTGGCCACGCCGACAAGCACTTTTAGTTATTAAGAGCCTAGGATTTATTCATATAGAATTTCTAAGAATTTGTAGTTGATTAAGTATCCTCCGCTGCCAGAACCACGACCCCGAACAATTTAAAAAAAAACATTTTTTATTCATTTTGCACTATTTTTTCAAAACTGTTAACTTTTATCAATTGTAAAATTCTGTCGGATCATGCATGGTATCATGCAAGTACAAGAAATTTGCTAATCATTTTTGTTGATGTTAAACCACTTTCAATCTGTAAATCATATTCTGAATCTGCACTGTGAGATCTTATATTTTATTACAATATATTTCAATTTTGTTAATTCGTTTTCTGAGTTTGATTATTTCTCAAGCCTGTCAATTATTGTGTCTGATACGTTCTATATCATCAAGAACTGATCGAATACGATCATTGCAATAATTGAATTAAGCTGGATATTGGAACAGGTCTAAGTGGATGTAGTGAGTGGGGTCAGATCGAGATATTTGTTCTTTGTCCTTACCTGCTCATATATCAGCTTTTATCTGTTACCTACCTAGACTTAGGAGCGCATACATCAACAGTACAGCAGATGCAGCCAGAGATCATATAATTTCCTACAATAGAGCTTAAAACCCGACAAGACTCTGTTCTCGAAATATATTCAGAACGATATCTGGTCCTTGTACCCTATCTTAATCTTCGGAACTTATTAGAGACGCAGTCCTGTAAATTATCTACATCGGGATTTTTGCTCGACCTGTATGATTTTATATGCTCATTCTTCACAGGTAATAATTTTAAGATATCCGTCTTCAGTGTTTAGCGATCGCTACACTGCTTATAAAAATTTCATCACCATACAATCTGTCATAAGAAGAATCAAGGGTGAGCGAGCGTTTAGGCCTCCTGCGATTCCGGCAATTGTATTGAATCTTGTAGTGAACCAATCAGTCTGGTGTACACTTAGCGTCCACGCACGCCGTTACAAAATTTATATCCTCAACACCATTGATTCAGTGCAAGATTCACCGTACGTGTATCGACTTATCCTTGGAGGTGAGAGTGACTCCCCCAGGAAAAGCTTTACATGATTATAGATGTGTGAAGCCTTCAAAAAACGCTTTACATGATTTGGCGCCGAACGTGGGGCATTTAGATACAACACTACATGATTTGGCAAATCTCTCTATGTATGTGAGGCGTGTAAAAAAATACCGCTTTTCACGGTTTGGCGCCAAACAGTGATAGGCATTGAAGTGGTGGATAATCGACTATGAGGATTATATAGTTGCTCAGTATACTACAGCGCTGACAATGGGAAAATTTTTGAAAAAATCATGATTGTGAATTTCTTCAAATTTAACATCAACTATTCACTGAGATATAAAATAGCAAGACGTGCCATACCCAATTTTTGAACAGAAAAGAAATTTTTCGATTGATGAATTTTTAGAGAAAGAATCGAACTCAGAATTTCATTATTGTGTTATTCGAAAATTGGTCATATCATAAGTCATAGGTATAAGAAATACCACAGGAAAGGTCATATTATTTTAAGAGCATTAGGTCTACACCAAAAACAATTTATAAAAAATTTATAGAAAAGAGGATTGAAGTTATTTACATTTTTCTAAAGTTTTTAAGGCATAAAGAGGGAAGTAAAATTAAATCACGGATATATTGCGGAATAATTCAAGCAGAACACTGCTGCTTTCATATAAAATTTTGCGAAGAATACTAGCCCTATATATAATTGCGGCGAGAACTTATAAGAGTAAAATATGTATAATAATAATAATAATAAATTATAAGAGGCGTACCTGCGTTACCGCATAATTATCCATTGTGTATCCTGTATGTTATTATCATTTTTATGTTAACGATATTGCTAACTTGATTCATTTTATCACTGAACACATTGCTAAACCACTTTTTCTGTATTTCACTCACTACGAAGCTATAACAATTTCTATTGGATTTCTTATCAATTATTTTGTATATCAAGTCAACACTTTCACATTTTTTATTCACCACACCTTTTCGTCGCGTTATTTTTCCACAAACCATGGCAGGCAACAACCAGGTCAATCCAAGTCTGTCGGACACCGAAGACATCTCACCCGACTGTTCACCGCCACCTGCATCTGGCACCGCATCCACCAATTTCCATCCCAATGTACTGGATGATTTATCTTTGACGCAGGTAGAGGAGAGCTGCATTCTGGTGGAATATACATTGGTAGCCCAAGAACCGGAGGACGAAACATCAGAAGAGCACTCAGTCGATGATGTCTCAGAAACAGGAACTCCCATTTCTCGCACTGTTGCTTGGATGAAGAACCAGCGGATGACCATTAGCCATACGCCCGCTCCCACAATAGATTGGAACACCATCCTGGAAGCAATAAACAATCTAAATGAAAAAAGCGACCAAGCAAAGGAAGAATTAAAGAAGGAAATTCAAGAAATAAAGAAAGACAATAAACAAACAAAGGAAGCAATAAACAATATAGATAAGAACTACGACCAAATAAAGGAAGACAACAAACGAGCAAATGAAGAACTAATTAAAGATATCCGACAGATGCGGAACACAAGTGAACAGAGTTTCAAGAAACCAGAACAAAAGTTGAGGGAAGCGGAAGAAAGCAGGATATTAGGATGGCCAATTGAGGAGAAATGTCGTGCAACGTAAGTCAATATTGGACCAGTGATCGAGCACATGCATGCTGAAGCAAACATACTCGAAGAGGAGGTCATAAAACAGACAAGTGAACATGGCACATATATGGAAGACCAACCTACCGAGAATATTAGGACTGAGATCGCACCGCACCCCGCAGAACGCCAGGAGGAAACGGATGACATCACCAGCCAAGCCGAAGACGTCATCCATGGCATAGAGGGACAGCCCGTACCACCGCGCGCCGGACACCAGGAGTCCAAGGACATTGCCCACCAAGTAGAAGAGCAGCCCGGACCGCAGACCGCACATATCTCCCATCCACCAAGGACAGCACCTGCAACATATAAAACCAGTACTCATGAAGATCGCCCACTAAACAATAGAAATAAAACAAAAATTCACAACAAATCAAAATCACAACTGAAACTAAAAACCAATAAATCAAAACAACGTACAAGCAAAATAGCAGTTCAACGGAAGAGAAGAAGCAGTAATAGAGTTTATCTACACCGCTGTCATGTTAGGCCAAAATTGAATATCAAATTTCTCCCCGCCATGCAGGAAAAGAAAATAGTCTCAAGAAGAACCTATCTACACCGCCGTCATATAAGGCTGAAATCCCACATCAAACATTGTACCAACATGCAAGAAAAAAGGAAAATAGTATCAAGAATGAACTACAACCACCGCAGTCATGTCCGGTTAAAATCAAATAGACTGAACACCAGCATGCAGAAAAGGAAAATATTATTTAGAAGAACCCACAGACACCACCGGCATGTAAGGTTTAAAAATATCAAACTACATGTCACCGGCCGACAAAGAGGAGATGCGTTTGTAAGAAATGATCTACACCACAGGCACATTCGTTTTAAGCAAAGTTTAGTAAAACGGATAGTTGCAAATTGGAATGGAAACTTGGAACAATAGAGAAATCAAATTTAGATGGGGGCTTGAGGAGAAAAAAATTTCGAATTAACTGAATATTACATTTGTGGAATACACCAACTATCAAACTTGTCACAGTCACAGCCTACCCATCAAATCATATCTTTGCAGACTAGCATCTTTCTACTGCAGCCTAATCAATCGACATAACCTAAACTTCGCCGCATCTCAACTAATAAGGAAAAATTATCAATCTACATCAAATGAAGAAATTATTATCAACTCTAGGTCATCCGCACAACTGAAAAACAAAAACAAAAATTGTATTATCAACAGAAAATACTTGTAAATTAGAAATCAGATGAAGTTAGTAGTGAATAGGAAGAAAGAAAATAAACAAAGTTTATTTGAGAAAATGTGTAAATCTAACCTCGAAATACAGAATCGATAGAAAAATCTATTCAGAGCCAAAGCCTGTTCGATAATTTTCTTCGTCACACCAACCAATGAGTGCGAGATCATAGAGTCAATTTTAATGGAATCAAAGCAATATCGTTATTAATTATTGTAAGCTATTATTTAATGTGAAATTATAAGTGAAAAATGCAACCAAAAATATATATTTATGTTAAATTGCACGAAATGCGCATGTTCTATGTCATATAAATGTATCTCTAAAAAGCTCAAAAGAAAATGAAATTCTTACCTTCAAATGTGAAATTTATTATTGTTGCATCAAAAGATCATGAATTGTAATTCAAATCAATGAATATAACCTTGAAAACATAGTATTTGTAACCAGCATTAATAAAAGTCAAAAATCACTTCAAGTGTAACCCTGTTTGTACACAACGTACTAAGCATAAAAAAGAAATTGCTCGAGTCAAACGGTAGTCAATTGTCAAGTCACCGAAGTTAAATCACACTCTCACCCAATTTATGTAAAAGCCAGGACAAAACGTCGAAACTTATAATAATCAGGAAAGATGATGAAAATCTATATTTGTTGCAAATACTGTTTGAATCCTAAGAGGATAATATGTTGAATTTTGTATATTTGTTATAGTTATGGGTCTGCTCATAAGCCACCCGTGAATGGAAGTCGTAGAGTTGTTTTAATGAAGGATCCAAAGATACCTCATTAATTATTATATTTAGATTGTATCCAATGAAAGGAACAATCAATTAGTTATTTTTCTCGTAGCCAAAAGTGCACGATATATCGTTTTTAGTGTTAAGTGTGGAGTTTTTGTAGAAGTAAGGAGATGAAATGGTGTATTCATCACAATATCGGATTTTTCAAATAGTCATCGTTTCGATGACTTTACAATATGAAGAAAATCGTTAGAGCGGTTTTCGAGAAAACCATGAAAAACATGGTTTTTTAGTCATTATCCACCATTTTTTCCGCCATTTTGAATAGAATTTTATTGAATTTCTTATTGTCGGATCCTCATGGTATAAGGACCTTAAGTTTAAAATTCCAAGTCAATCGGTTGATTAGGAATGGAGTTATCATGTTCACAGACACACACACACACACACACACACACACACACACACACACACACACACACACACACACACACACACACACATAGACCAACACCCAAAAATCATGTTTTTGGACTCAGGGGACCTTGAAACGTATGGAACACCTGAAATTAGGGTGCCTTCAATTTTTTTGGAAAGCAATACTTTCCTTACCTAGGGCAAGGAAAGTAAAAACAGCCATAACTTCCTTGTTTTCGGATATTTTCGAAAACGGGACTTACGCGTTAAAGAATTTGGGGTCGTTGCATCCAAATCCGAAATCAGAATCTTTCTATCTTCCTTTTCAAGAAAGATAGATTTTGAGAAAAAGTGATGACCGGAGAGACGTAGAATCACCATGTGAAAGCGGCGATTTGTCCGCCAGTATCTCGATCCAAAAGGGGTTTCTGCTTGCCTCGAGGGGAAAAGACGTGACAAAAGGAGGTTCCTGGCTCGGGATCACCATGTGAAAGACACGCTTGGACTCAATGTACTTCGACAAAGAAACGTGAACACTGTTCAGTGTTCAAGTTGCACGTCTCCTATCGTGTGAAAGAGGCCTTATTCCCGCCATTCCCAAATGTAGATGTACTGAATCTGAAAGTATGCAAATTGAATATTCATAATAATTTTGAATAATATTATACACATATTAGTTTTCTTGGACTACCAATTTCAAAAACTCATCATCTATACTTATAAAATTCTTATCTCACTGACTCACTGACTCACTGATCACGATTTCTGAACTACTGGATGGATTGCAACAAAACTTAATATAGCTTCCTTATAGGTGCTATCTAAGAAATCTAGGTGCTCACCAAGAAATCTTTTGGCACTATTTCAACTCTAAGGGTGTTTTTCAAAGGCTTAAAGTTCGTCTTTTAGCATGTATATTATTCTTCTCCCAATCTCTTAATTGAAATGTCCATATCATGTGTTACTATCGAACTATAATCTAGAGAGAGTACCTATTCGAAACAGTTGATAACTTGCGACCAATTAATAATTTTGTCAGGTTGGCATTAAGTTGAGATTATTTCATTAGGTTGAAGAATCAATTGAAATGCATTTATCGAGAACAATAATTGATTGGGCACTGCTGCTTCAATCAGAGCTTTCCCTGGGAGTATAGATAATTTTTATTTTTCATAAAACAAACTTATATGACGGGAGTTGCTTCTATCAATTGATCCTATTCTATCAAGACTAATTTTGTTTGTATATCTGACAGATCGCAAAAACTGCTTAAAGGGGTATTTCAAAAACTTCAGAAGTGTCTGTTGTGAAATCTGTTTTTAAAGAATGAGGGAATTCGGCCAAAATTCAACTTCAAATTATAGCTGTTTACAGCTGAATAGCTGTTGTTGCTTTTCCTAATGTGAAAATATCTTGCATAGAAATAAGGCGCTTTTCCCATGAATCAATTATTCCCAAACATTGATTGTTTTTCCGAAGAAAACATAAGGTAGCTTTCGATATTATTTATTATATTCATATAATTATTAATATTCATATTAATATTATATCAATATTCCTTATTTTAAAACATTGCAGTATTCATGGAACATCTGGAAGAATAGGTTCAGAAAGTGACCAGATGATAGAAAAAGGAATTTAAAATCGATCCCTCCAAACATATCGTAGTCGAATGTGATGTTCATTGTGAGGTGATAGAAATGCGACTAATTTATTCAGCTTCTGTTGTATTGGTTCCTCTGTTGCTCTATGTTTGTATGCAGCCATGGCCTTGAGAGAGACAGTGGCACTGTCTGTTAATTCCTAATCCAGACTCAATACCACAAGAGCCAATCAGAGAAGCCTTCTATTAAAAAAACCCTGCTCTGATTAATTCTCATGAAATTTAATCCTGATTGAAATTGAACATGCTTTTGTGCTACTGGGCCTGATATTTTCATGTTTCAAAATCAGCTGAAAACTAAATCGAAAAAAGACATAATATTCCATCAGCTGCTCCTATTTTCTTCCTTCCATAATGTTATTATGACACAAGACAAACATATTGATATTTATAGATAACAAGTAAATTCTAAAGTTGTCAATTTAGATAGAGATTAAATTGAGTTACATGTTAGTTTACATCCAAATTTTCATCCCTAAGCTTTTGGTTTCAAGCTAAGATCGAAGAAAGAGATCATATAATGGTAGTCAATAATCAAAGCCATTGAATAAACTCTATTCAGATTTATGCAAATTCACATTAAAATGATCCCACTTTGATATTTATGATTGTGGAGTTTAGGAAATGTGGAATCAGCCACAATAAATGTTATACTATTATGAATGGACTCTCATGTATGAATGGACTTCCATGCAAGAAAGGATCAGTGGATTGGCTGCTTTTACACTTTTGGATAAGTGAAACGAAAAGTAAGCGACAGGCTATGCCAAAAATTCCAGAATAAGCAAGAGATCCATGGATACCAGAGTCATCAAAATCCGAATCAACCTAATTTGGAATTTAATCTCCAATTGCCAAAGCAAAAATAACATGATCACTGCTAATTTGAAATAATGTCAACGGGAAATATTAATTGCCAATGAATAAAGATGAGGGCGACTATCAAGCCCCATCCCCATATCCTACAAAATTCGCTACAATTAGACTACTCTTCTACAGAGCACTTCCAACACATCAATTAATTATTTAAATGATTTGACTTAATAATTTTTATGCCAAGTTGTGGCCTAATCTCATAAACGATTATAACAATTTTTTTTAATTCCCGTAGCGAAGCACGGGTGCCCAGCTAGTGAAGTTATAGAAGTTCAACTTTAATTTTAGTTTTATCAGTGGTTTTATAGTTTTGCTCTATCGGATTAAGATCTCAATGAGAAAAATCTGGTGTGGCGCACTCACACAACTTTCCTTGCCGCTATGAAAAATTGATCACCTGACGCTAGTGTACTCGCGCATCTCAAGTCTACTATTCAAAGATATGAGACAGCTGGTGATAGGTCAATAACACTGGAAACACACGAGGTCTGCTATCTCTTCGTAGTGAATGATTCAATAGAACCAACAGTTTGCAATTTAATAATCACATTTTCTCGGATTTCAAGCTTATTTTCAATTTTAGGTGGAAATGTTACTTGACATTAATTGTAGAGATTTTCATGCTCAATCTTTTCCACTAAAAATTTTTTGTTTAAATTTCATATGAAGGCTGATAATTGAGAATCAAAAATCAAACTTTCCATAGATGGGGCAAAGCTCCTGAAATTTTTACAGATATAGGACTTGTTGCAGTTGATAGAGCTTATCAATGACTATTTCATGTATGAATTTGATCAAAATCGTTGGAGCCGTTTCCGAGAAAATCGCGAAAAACCCTGTTTTTGACAACATTTTCGCCATTTTAGCCGTCATCTTGGATTGCATTTGATCGAAATTGTTCGTGTCGGATCCTTATTGTGTAAGGACCTTAAGTTCCAAATCTCAAGTCATTCCGTTAACTGAGAGATGAGATATCGTGTACACAGACGCACATACACTCATACACACACACACACACACACACACACACACATACATACCAATACCCAAAAACCACTTTTTCGGACTCAGGGGACCTTGAAACGTATAGAAATTTAGAAATTGGGGTTCCTTATTTTTTTTTCGGAAAGCAATACTTTCCTTACCAATGGTAATAGGGCAAGGAAAGCAAAAAAAATTATTGAAAACTGAGCGACTGGACCAAAATGCTTATTTATGAGTGAAAGATTAAAAAACAACTGTGAATAATAAAGTAGTTCAATACTGACTAGATAGAACTCTAGTGTTCAGGTTGTATTGGGTTTTGTTTGAGAGAGATAATTTTCCAGGAGTCTTAATGATATTTTTAAATAGACCTTCATTCCGCTCAATAGTAAGAGGTGGAGAACATTCTCTGCACTGGACTCTGTTTCTACAGCAGTTCCATATCAATAATTAATGTGTGCACCGTTTTACTGCTTCGCTTCGCGTCTAGCATGCGATTGGTTTTGATAGGATCGGAGGCTAATAAATTTGCTTTGGCATCGCTCAATAAACTCAATCAGTGATCATGAAATTCTACTTGTTATTATTAATTTTCTTTAATTAAAATTCATAGTTTTGACACATCAACATTTTTACAGAAATTTTACACTTTGAAATACTGGACTATTGAGTATTATCATGAAATATGCACCAAGTATCTTTCATGAAAAGAGATTCATACGCCTTACATTTTTGAAGCCTATAATAATCATTATCCATTATTGTAGCATATGTATAAGTAGGCCAACACACAAGATATATTCTCTCAACATGAGAAGAAAGACTCAAACAAAATATTGGTTAGAATAAAAGGAAGCTCTGATAGGTCGGAAAGTCTTGTCTCTTCTCTTTAATGTTCCCAATTAAGGTGATATGCGTATGTTTTCTTTTCAACCTGATAACACCCTTTTTCTGGTCGACAAGATGATTCTTGTTCAAATTCGAAAATGAGTGAATAATATAGCCTACTCGTAGAAATGTCGGGAGTGAAAATGAAGAATGAGACCATGTTTTTCATGAGGACGATTACTCATCAAGAATGAATAAACTATGTTACAAAGAAAACATCTTATGATTGTTCTAGTCCAATTTGTTCTGGTTGATATGTGTTCAGATAATAATGCAACACTTGAAATAATCATCTTATCAAATTGTTTTTGAATTCATAACAATTATCAAATAGAAATCCAATTTAATTGCTGTCCTCTATCTTTGAATTATTTATCTCACCAGTGTTTCATCGATCATAGCGTGACTTTTCATAGTTTGGATTGACATAATTAGACAATTCCAATTTCAAGTGCTGGCTCCTATGACCTTGCAAGGCCTTTTCTAATGGTGCAGATCACTGCTTGTGTTGGAAGGCTGATCATGTCGTCATGCACTGAACTGAATGACATGGGAAAGGTATTGGAATCGACTTGTAAACAAGGATTGGCAATGAACAGGTGGCGGCTACCGGAAACGGTTCCTGCTCTTTCTCACTCTCTCCGACTGGTACTCTCGACCCCACGCACAAAATAATCGCTCATTCTCACTCCCTCTATTTTATTGTACGTTTCAATTCCACTTGCCAAAGCCGAAATTCGAAATCCAATTCACACCCACGTCGTGTCGCCAGTTAGTACCAATTTCCACCAATCACATTCTGCAAGATAAAATTGGGGAATGTGGCTGGCAGTCCTGAAAAACGTTATCTTCCGTATCCAGATTTCTTAACTCGAGAAAATGACGAATTTATTCTTTTATTTTTTTAACTATGGTTCTTAAATCAGATGGTAGGATACTTGGATAACATTGGTTTTAAAGAGTAAGTTGGAATTGATAACACATTTTTGAAAATTTGGGACAAAACTGAGTTTCATCTTGAAAGAGCAGTATCCTACTTACAGTTTGAGAGTTACTTCAATAACAATAGACTATGCATTATTCAATGTGTGGAGGGGAGGTAGTCACGGACACACCTGCAAGTCATGATCTACACACTATATTTATATATATTTTAAAGAGTAAGTTGGAATTGATAACACATTTTTGAAAATTTGGAACAAAACTTGAGTTTCATCTTGAAAGAGCAGTATCCTACTTACAGTTTGAGAGTTACTTCAATAACAATAGACTATGCATTATTCAATGTGTGGAGGGGAGGTAGTAACGGACACACCTGCAAGTCATGATCTATACACTATATATATATTATATATATATATATATATATATATATAAATGCCTGTATAGATTGTGTACTCTTTCCCCGCGCACGGATCAACAGTCCATGCGGGGAAATAATTATTCCATAATTATTATTCTGTTCTATATTGTACATTGTTTTTGTATTGGAATAAAGAAATTGAATTGAATTGAATTGAATATATAATCTACACACGTCTACTCATATCCTAGAACATTATCGAGTAGGCTACTTTATCACTGACAAGGTAGGTGGAAAATATAATATATGCCTGGTACTTATTACTGAGAATTCCATCTTCATTGTCTTTCTGCTACTTTGGAACCTGATAATTTTGATGAATGACATTGTAATCTCGAACGGAGGAGATGGATGTCATCATCACTTTGAGTGAATACAGTGTGGAAATCATTGATAGCTTCTCTCATTTGACTGTTTGATAAACGAAAAAACAAACTGATTCGATTTCCAAACGCAATTGAAGCTTTCATGGAGATTAATGGTTTTGCATTTGAAAAATGAATTTTAATGCTTTGCTCTTCATCAATGCCGGAGTAAAAAAAGAAACAATTCCATGTATTACTGTCAATATATTCACTGGGCCAAATACAAAAAAAGCTAAAAGTTTCAAATAGATTGAATTCAGCTTCAAAAACACGATGTTCGTTGATTTCAATCAATTGATCCTTCTCTGGTTGGACTGCTATGAGCGTGGGTGAATTTGAAATGTTTATATCACTCATTGAATGAGAACCCTTATCACAGAGTATGAGAGACAGTAATATATTGTCAAATATTTAACATTCTTGACACAAAGAGTACGGTATGTGAGTTGATAACAGTACAGTATCAATTGATTATTATCATGAAACATGAAGAAAGAAGAGGAATGATTGGAACAGAAAAACGTGATGAAGGAAATAGAAATAGAGAATGCAGGAAGTATATAAATTGATAACTTTTCTGGAAATGTTATCCTTGAACCATCGTGCGAACAGAATTCTAATGAACCTCCCTATTGATGAATACTGGATTCTACATAGGGCTATAACATTTTCCTTACAAAGAATTCCACATTCTGCACATAGAATGTTTGACAACTCTCTTCTACACATTTGAAATTGAGCCAAAATCTGTTTTCACGTTTTTCTTCTTCGGTTTGGAATATTGTTCACGAGCAGTTTAGGGATCTACAGAACTCCGGCTCATATCCTCTCAAAAAATGTCTCAATAGAAAAACCTCATATATTAAAATCATTCAACAACAAAACACCATTTCTCACTGAAAAATCTAACCGACAAGTCGGTTTTGGTTGATTATTCATTTAGCTGGGGGGAACAGACTTGCCTCATTCTTCTACTATTGTTCCAGCATTGCTAGCCTTTTCATCCATTTAATATTTCTCATTGGTGTATCCAAAAATGGATGAAGAAAATCTGGAGATAGTAGGTGGAGCCCAGAAGTGAGTCTGTAGGCGAGGCCCCATTCTCCATTTTGTTCCTGACTGATTTGGTTCCATGGTTCTTATACCTCGATCACTTCAATTCTTGCATTCTCCCATTATATCTTCTTCTTCTACTCCTCTCTATTCCCTCCTATGCTCTCTATTCCCGCTCTTTTTCTTGAGAACTATAATATTTGCTTGTGTATATTATGTTCAGTTCTGAAGAATATCGTAGTTTAGTACTAGAAAAATATCGTATATGATTAGTTCTGGAAAATATAATGTAGATATAGAAAATATCAATAAACCACTGACCAGTTTGAATTCTCAACGTGGAATTAGGCGTAAATTATTTAGGAGCATTTTAATGCCTCAATTTTACGAAATTGTAAATCTGTATATTTGACCATGTCCGTGATAAAACCCAGAAAAATGAATTGTAGCTCAATTGAAATGAAAGGATGAGAAAAAGCTTTCAACAGTCTGCGATATTCATGTATCAATGTAGCTTATGTTTTTCAGGCTAGAGTTTGTCTTAAAGGTTATAATAAAGTCTACTCAAATGATTAATTGACTTTCTTTGCTAGAATTGAATCTTTTAACGAAATAGTTGATAGGTAACCAGTTATCGTAAGTGCTCAAACAGTAGCATTTATCAATCTTATTTGAAAACTTGGTGAACCATTCAAGTAAGAGCAATGTTGTTAGTTATTGGTCTGTCAGTAATGATCTCATCTATCCACAGATTAAGAGCAAAGGAGCTGAGGGCTATGAACTACAAGAGAGAGTTTTCTCCAACCTCTAAGACTGAAGTTGAGATTTTAAGTTTGATTCAAGAGTCTAAGCCGGCTTTCAGTAGCTGTTGTTTTATCCTTCGACCTTCCTTGTTCTTCTCTTCTAAGAGTGGGCATGGATTTTCCTCTTTCTATTCATTTCTCCCGTTTTATCCCTTGCTACATTCTGCTACATTCCATGACTACAATATTCATGAAAAGTGTTGTTCATCTCAATTTCCATGCTTCTGTCTATCTCTTACCAAGTCTTGTAATAATCGACAGTAGTTTTGTATGTATCCATCTCTGCGAAAGCCAACATAAACTTGATTGGACTGCAAAAAAGATTTTCTGGCGCCAAACAATAGCGGATTTGGACTGTTTTATGCATCTAGTTGGTTGATAGGCCAGAGGAGTTTTCGACCTACCAGGGATGGATGTGGTTTGGGGCTCCTCAAATCTCTGAATAATTTTGTCGCATAAAAATTTACCAAGTTAAATTAACTGTAACATCAATGTACATATAGCACACAACATGTTATTCATATTGATATTGAGCACGTATCCTTTTTGGCCTTATGAAGGATAACAGTCAATATTATTGTTCAACGAGCTTGAACCGTATAATGTTTCGAAGGATGCAAATTCAAAATTCGAATTCGAAATTTTTCGTCGAGCGTAAAAATAAACCCAGAAACGGATAACTACTCAAGCCTCAAGTTTAAAGAAGGAATTCGCTACGCTCGTTGAATTCATCTATCTTTTGTTGAAATCATGAGGCTAATTTGAAAGCTTTTGATTTGAGTTATGATCTGAATTTGCTACCTACATTACTCAATAGTTCTCGTGGCATTCAATAGTAATTAAACTACGGTATAATTTTATAGTTTGATTGACGATCGTTGTGATTTTCTCAGGAATTCTTTTATGTAGCTAAACTGAAGCTCGCTACCGATACCGCACGTCTTGAATTACCAGCCTTGAAAGTCGCTCAAATGTATTCTGTGCAGAAAGACAGGCTCTACAATGAGATTCACTTGAAACTGTCAGCATGGATTGAAAGGGGTGCTTTGGTCTTGTTCATGGGAAACGCTTACAGTTTAGGGAGAATCTCACTGTAGTACATGCAATTTTCATTATTTGAAGCTGGATTGTTTTCCTGTTCATTTGCTCCAAGTCGAGACATACCTGAATATCTTCAAGTGAAGGGTTTGAGGGATTATTTATTCAAGCGAACATAGTCTTCATAACACTTGACGTTGGTGTTTGCAACCAAGCTGTTGTACAGCGATACTTGAGGTTGATTTTGTTCCCATTCACTGGGTTTTAGTGCGTTGGAGGTCTGGTAAGAGTTCTGTGCATAGGCGAGTGTACAAGTGAGGGTTTGGTAAGGTTGATTGATTAACTTTTGTAAGATTCACTTAAAAACTATCAGTGTTGTTTAGATGAGAAACATTGGCGTTATTAACGAGAAATACTGACAGCTACCAGTTCATTAAACTCGAGATCAACTGTGGCGTTAATCTTAATGAGCCGAAACATTCGGCTTACAAGCTAGTATCATGAAATATTCGAGTGATAAATCTTTTAGCGCCAGGATAGCTTGGGTAATTAGAAACATTACTGACTGATTTTGAGTTACTGTATTAGTCTCGTTACTGGTTGATACCAACGCAAATATTTACTCATAAAATTAACGTATTCAATTATCATAATATGAAATTGGAGAGATTACCTAATACAGATAAATATACTCTTTTTACCAATTTGGAGAAGTGAATTCCAGTTATTGTTCTATGCTCTCGAATATTTTTCCCAGTCAAGTTTATAAATGTAGTCCCAAAGTAAAAGTTACAAAAGATAATCATTAAAGGCGAGCTCCCACATTTATCAGCATCAATGTACTTGTCCGATATAGTGAAAGTATTATTTAGATGAGTTCCAATGGAACTATTCATACTTACTAAGCCAGGCTGAGTGGGAATATTCATGGGAATAATATTCTCACTGTACCAGACATATACACTAATTCTGATGTGTGGGAATCAGGCACAATAATGCGTGTGACTCAATTGTGATTCAATTACTTTAGTACTCTGTTACCCAAATAAACAAGGAATTGAGAAATTGGATTTTTTTCATCAACTCCAAATCTTGTGTAATACGTACAATATTGAGGATTGAATACGAAAGTTCATACCAGTCTTAATTATCTAGAATATTGTTGTAGAGTGAAATCCAGCGTTTCAATAGCGTTTTGGATATCTAAAATTATAAATATATTCAGACAACTTCAGTTGTAATTTTCAATATCCATTCCTGTTCAATAATATTATCCATAATATCATATTTATTGGTTAGCTTATAATAGGCTATGCGCATTCACTTCTACTTAAAAACAAACCAATTTATCCATTATAATAGTGATTGAATATTAATTTATTGTTTCCTAAAATACAAATAATTTTCTGCTGTAACAAATTAATGGATCAGATGTGTTTGGATTTATGAGTCTATAAACTTCCTCAATAAAACGCAGGTCCATTCAATGGTACATAGTTACCTGTATTCTAGGTACCTTGGGACCATCGTATTAGAGGCTCATTCATTTCCTACTGTCAGCATTGGATGAATAGGACCCGTTGTTCATAAAGACGGCTCACAAATTGAAATAAATTTGGAGACCTAAATAGGATTCCGTCAATGTTGACAGTTTCAAGTGAATTCAATCACTGTATGCAGGTCCTGTATGCGGTAACATCTGTGCTGTATAATACTTTGAATGGAGGGTAATCAATGTTATATGGGTTCATGCATGGACACGTCACGTGATAAGCATAATATTTGCGCTCCAACGTCGAAAATTAGGTGAGAAATCACGTGCACAAAAACACGTGTCCCGTTCCCTCCTGAGGCTATAACAACGTAGTCCCAACCACCCCTAGCTCACCTCCTCACCTCCTCACCTCCTACGCACCAAAACAAGGATTTCCTCTGTGTAGTCTGGCTTGGAATAGACTAAAATGTGACGATATTGAGAAGGATGGAACTACTTAACGTAGTGAGTTATAAATAGCCATGAGATCAAAAAATAGGAACAGGGTAAACTGTGTATAATAGTGAAGAAAAAGGATGGATGAGTCGTGGTTGGGAGAGAGTGGCGAAGGAAAGACAGAGAGAGAGAGAGAGAGTGAGAGAGTGTCTGAAAGAGAGAAGGAGTGAGTGATAAGATTTTAATAACGAGAGAAATATATTGACAATGAGAGAGAGGGAGAAACAGCATGAGTGGAAGAGACAAACATAGAGTAAAAAAGTTGTTATTGTTGTTTGTATTGGAAAGAAAGAGAGAGAGAGAGTTAGAGAGACAGACAGAGAGAGAGAGAGAGAGAGAGAGAGAGAGAGAGAGAGAGAGAGAGAGAGAGAGAGAGTGAGAGTGAGCGAAATATAGATCGGAGAAAAGAGAGATAGAATGAGTGAAAACAGAGATACACTGTGTGTTTGTGAGAGGAAGAGTGAATAGTGGATGTGTGATAAAGAACGGATGAGAGAGAAGAATTTGTTTATAGTGATGAGAAGAGGAAAAGGTTGAAAATAACAAAACCGAGAATAATATTTGAAATTCGACCAAAACATTTCCCAAACCTGTGTTCTAAACAGATTCTTTCCCCAGTCGACCGGTAGCGCTGGGTAGTGGTTAGTGTATTACAGTACCGGTATACAATACACAGTGCTTTTCTATTGACTCGTGCTTCGCATGCAATGACTCGAAGTATACAGTAATTCGATTTCCACGCATCACTCAACTTTACTATGAGTGATCCATTAGTCTGGTGTAATTTGTTGGTGACCCAGTGATTGAGTGATTGATGTGGAGTGTCGACGTTGACCGTCCAGATCTGCCACATGCTCGTGCCGATTGAATTATTCAGAAATGGGTTTATCGGTCCATGCAGACTGTTTGTATGTCGGCATACTTGACGTATGAGTTTGTTCTACCGTGGTACCTGTTCGATATAATATCTTCGAAGGTGAGAATCATCTTGTTTTTGTAAGATACAGGTATATCAGATTCTTAGTAAATGGATAGGCGTACTGTGAACTGTTATTATTTTTTTTCAATTTGGCTAAATTTCATTGAAATCTCAGATCCATTGATGCATTTTGTTTTGTGATTTGTCAAGATGATGATATTCATGATAATACTAATATTGAATCTATTGAATAAACACTATTTCAATAGTTAAATATACTTTATTAGTAATAATCACTACAATCAAAGCATTAGAGTATCACCGGTACCTGAATAATTGTATATGATTAAAACAAACAAATAAAATACCCCGTCTGCAGTCTGTCAGCAAAAATGTGTGTTCAGTCGTCAATTGAATCAATCCAGTCATTCGTGATAGTAGGAGGGGCCTACCAATGCATTCAACTCATGCTCACAGTTCAAATTAAATCTCACTTAAGCTGCTACGGAAGTTTGGATAATCATTCGCAGTCAATTACTTGCCATGTTCTGTTTGTGTTTTGGCATAATCACTAACTTCAGTAATAAAGCTTTAGACAGTTTAAAGTGTAACAGTAATAATTTTCACATATTAACCTTCTCAAACGTCTTGTTTACTCCAGTTTCACGAACGACTTTTATTGCTCATTTTCAACAATTCTAAAAAAAGACCTTCGAAAATCATTCTTGTTGCACAACGAACAGTGTTCACATGTGGAAATGTACATAAATATTAACTCAAATTTTTTCGGCACATGAACATGTTTTCCGGCACATGATTTTTCGACAATTCTAAACATTAGAGCTGGATTCCCATGCCCATTCCTCATGAAAAATTCTTATAGACCTAACTATTATTCAACATTAAAATATGGAACCAGTGTGTTACATGAAGTAATTCTTGGCTCTAGCAACTTGAGAAAACTTGTGTTTTCAACAGTTAGTTATAATCCATAATATAATCATCTATATAATAAGAGAGAGTAGGGTTGTGTTTGTTCGTTTGTTTGCATCAAAACATGTCAACTTGTGGATAGCATACCGGAAAAACGGGAATGATTTAGATCTCCAAATTTTGAACATAGATTCTAAAAATATCAATCTCATGCACCTGGAAGCCCAAATTTTAATTTTCCTTCTAGATTTTTCAGAATTAATGTTCATACTTCATTAATGGTATATACGATTTCATAAAAGAATCACCAAATCATATGGTCGAAATTAAAAAAGGAACATTTGTTTCTATTATTGCTTTCTACCCAATACCACTTAACCTCAATAATATTGTTTTGATAATTGATGAATATTTTTAATAATAAATTAATAATGATAATATTTTTATTTTAAATATAATGATAATAATAATATTGTTTTGATAATTAATAAATATTTTCATTTTCACAAACTCTGTATAATAATATGATGTATGTGAAACAGCTGCATCAAATTTATCTCAAAAAAATCTGTTTAGAAAAAACTTTCCCCCAGTTGCACGTACAACGCGATAAAATGCTATACTTTTATATTGAAATTAACGCTACTGATGCATTTTGGTTGCACAAAAAAGAAATTTCAAGCGATAACGCCAAATCGACGTAAAAAAAAATTAACAGGCCATTCACGGGGAATTAAATCCAACTAACGCCGATTAGGTACCTACTGATAGCTGTCTTCCAAAATTAGTTTTTGGTCAAAAAACTACAGAATTCAAAGTATGAGCTGAATATATGAATGAATTTCATCCGTTAATAAAATAGAAAAGTGCATTTAGCTGAGCAGTTTAGCATTCAAAATTAGATTCTAATTTTTGAGGTTAGTTTTCGATCTTCTTTGCAGATAGCACGACACTGGCGACAGACAAAACATTTTTATGGCGCATGCATAATGAATAGTCACTAACATAACCTCACTTTTTGCCATTTGTTTGGAGTAATAATTTTAATAACATCACTGTCGGATAAATTGCATTAAAATGTTACTGATCTTTGTGGAACAGAAATGAATCCGTAAAACTAATGCTGATTTGTTAATCGGCGTTAATGTCCATATTTAACAGACGTACGTGCAACTGGCCCATAGTTTTGAAACTTCGTTTTCCTGATGCAATGTTTAGGACTACGCGCGGCATGCATTATTAATTTTTCAGCTAGAACAGCTTTTTGAGACAAAGTGCTAAATAAACGTCTACAGTTTCATCAATGCTGTATCGGTAATATGAAAACGCATGCAGTTAATATGTCTTTGAATAAAGGTGTTGATATTTACATAGAGAAATTATTCTCTTCCATTTTTATTTAATTAAAATTTCAAAATTATTCAAGCCCTGATAGAATGACTGACTCACTGTAGTCAGTCGACAATTTAAATATTGGAATAAGGGGTATTTTGTCAAGCTGAGCAAAAAAATAAGGTCATATTATGCACCGTTTCGTTATATCTTCAAATGAAAAATGAGTTTTGTGGGTTGTCAAAACTCCCTCTGAAAGGGAAACTATTCAACTTATTCTATCTTTTAGTAAAATAACAATGATCATCCATCCATCTATTATCTTCTATACTATAATAAAGGAAAGAACTGGATTATACACGTATACAGGTGTAAAGTATAGGAAAATTATGTTTGACGCATCATCACGTCTGAACTACTGGACTGATTAACTTGAAATTGTGCATATAGATTCTTGCTTAACCGAGGATGGTTATAAACCTATTTCAAATTGTGTTGTGAGTGATGTTGTGGTACTTTTCCATAATGAAAACACAAATTTTAAATTGTCAACCACTTTTTATTATTATAAATCATTATAATTACAATTCTGTATATATTATAATAATTTATAATAATAAAAAGTGGTTGACAATTTCAAATTTGTGTTTTCACTATTTCAAATTCTTCAATATTTGATTACATCAAGTTTTCAGTTTGTCAAGTTTTCAATTATTATGTTTATTATTGTTATGTTTTATTATGCTTTCAGTTGTTGTTGTAAGCAGAACATTTCTCCTGAAATAGAAATTAGAAGATAAGTATGATTGGGGATCCTTTTCGAATGATAAGAACAGGTTTTCTGTCGCACCCAAATTTTTTTCGCCATTTTGAATCCAACTTCTTTTTTTAATTGAAAGGTGATCATATGATACATGATTCCGATACAGGATTTCCAGAGAAAAGGTATGGTGAAAACCGCACATCGATATATCAAACCTTTCAAAATTTATTCTCATTCATTTCCTTTGTTATAGTATAGAAAATGATAGATAGATGGATGAAATATCCATCTATCTATCATCTTCTATACCATAATAGAGGAAAGAACTGGCCTAAACACGTATACACGTGTAGAGGATAGGAAAATTATGTTTGACGCATCATCAAGTCTGAACTACTGGACTGATTTACTTGAAATGCTGCTTATAAATTCTTAATCAACCGAGGATTCCCATAGGCCTATTTTAAATTCTTCTGGATTTCATTACGTCAAGTTTTAAAATAGGTTAGTCAAGTTTTCGATCCTTGCGAAGCACGGGTTACCTGCTAGTGAATAATAAAGGAAATAACTGGATTATACACGTACGGGATAGGAAATACACGTATGACGCATCATGACGTATGAACTCGCCTACTCAACTGATTAACTAGACATTTTCTGAAACATGTATTCAGAATGAGAAAGTGAGTTTGTGAGGTCCTCACATCTTATTCTGATAGATGTGATTTTAGTCCTCATCTATTCATGCATAATCTATAATAATATAAAGAGGGAAGGATGGGATTATAAATATAGGAGATGGGAAATTCACGAAAATGAATGACATTTCTGAACTACTGGACTGATTAACTTCCATGATTTTTACTTTCATGAAATTTTGAATGAAGATCCTCAATTGAGGCGGTATACGGAAAAAGGGCACATAGAGCTATATGCCCTTCTTCGGGAGATTGCTCTATTAGATCGGCCATCTTGTTCTGCATATAACCTGAAAATATAAAAAAAAAATCTTGAAAACTGATATTGGTGCAACTGTTTATGAACAGCTGTGTCAAGGAGGCATTTGGTGGTCAGTGAGACTATAATTATCTCCCTATGTTTCCGTCAAAATCTTCATCAAAGTCAAATAAGTTCATTATCATAAAATATGTTATTATAAAGATAAAACAAGATCGTTCTTTGCTGTGCTCTGAAAGCTTCAACATTGTGAATATGCAACCTGCTAGGAATACTTATGCATATTTCAATATTGATTTTTTTCAACATATATATAAATATTAATAGAATGATTGAAAACTTTTTTCTATGTATATAAATTTTCAATTTGAGAGAAATACAGCATTTAGCATTGAATAACATTTTTATAGTTGATCAAACCCGAATTTGTACAAAATGAACTTGTCTTTGGATAAAGGGCACATACAAGAAGCTTTTCAAATATATTTATTGGAATAAACTAGTAGTTCTGTGAACAGTAGACCTCACGCAGTATTCTCATCCACAAGTACCTCATAGACCTTATGGAAATACAGCAATAGACTGGCTTCTCCACACATCTGTGTAGTCACTTCACAGCTGATTTATGATGAATACTTCTATAGTCTGATTTCAATACCTATTATTACTTGAAGTAATAGTAGGTATTGCTGATTTTTACTCTAATATTGGCGTATGAAGGAGGCTCCTTTTTCCTTTTATACTGGTAGTTCTGTGAACAGTAGACCTCACGCAGTATTCTCATCCACAAGTACCTGATTGAGACTATAGACCTTATTGACCGAGCGGAGTGAGGTCTAACATTCAAGTCGACGGTTTGGCATTTCTCTTAATGTTTAAATGTTTAAATGTTTAAATGTTTAAATGTTTAAATGTTTAAATGTTTAAATGTTTAATGTTAAATGTTTAATGTTTAAATGTTTAAATGTTTAATGTTTAATGTTTAAATGTTTAAATGTTTAAATGTTTAAATGTTTAAATGTTTAATGTTTAATGTTTAAATGTTTAAATGTTTAAATGTTTAATGTTTAAATGTTTAAATGTTTAAATGTTTAAATGTTTAAATGTTAAATGTTAAATGTTTAAATGTTAAATGTTAAATGTTTAAATGTTTAAATGTTTAAATGTTAAATGTTTAATGTTTAAATGTTAAATGTTAAATGTTAAATGTTTAAATGTTTAAATGTTTAAATTTTAAATGTTTAAATTTTAAATGTTTAAATTTTAAATGTTTAAATGTTTAAATTTTAAATGTTTAAATTTTAAATGTTTAAATGTTAAATGTTAAATGTTAAATGTTTAATGTTTAATGTTTAAAATGTTTGAATGTTTAAATGTTTTAAATGATCAATTTATGTAGATGCATAACAATATTATTTCTAGTTATTACAAATTGCTTTTTTCGTATCATATACAGTTAAATAATTAAATTTTCTTAGTCTATATTATGTAAATTCATCTATAATTTTGTTGTATTGTAAGCTATTTTATATAAGTGTATGAGCAAGTATGTATTGTAATCTACATAAATAAAGTACTCAATCAATCAATCTCTCACTCTCTCTCTTTCATGAACAAATCGCATTCTTAATAAAACTATCCGTCTCCATTCTATTGGCCAACTGTAGAATACTTGGCATAGATCTGAGTTCTGACTTGGCCTCTGATCCCAGCTTAATGATCGATGAAAAATGAATATAATGACTTTATCAGAAAATGTGATTTTCCAATTCAACTCTCACATCAGAATTAAGTATAGAAATGTGAATGTATCATAGAGTATCACGATATATGTACGTTCTGAAGGTAACTGGAAATTGAAAAGGAGATTCGGTTTTTCTGGAATGAAAACTCAAATAATCTTGAAAACGCTGACTCAGTCTAAGCCTAAACTTGATATAAAGTATCTGGTGGAGGTTGATGGTTGGTACCTGGATTTTGATGCCTACCAATTTATATGAAGAAGTTCAAGTTTTCTAGTTGAAGTAGTCTGAACGGAAACTAGGGTTATAAATTGTCTGTGTAAATTCCTCGTCAATAAATGTCTTCTCTCAGGAAGTTTTCTCTCAGACTCTATTTTCGAAGGAACTAGGGATTGGTATCAGAGAATGATATTTTGAAGCTTACTTGTACTCTCCAATCTAGAGTACTTGCTCTGCAGAAATCTCTTGGATATTTCATGAAAACCGTTGGAGCTAAAATGATTTTATGGAGCAGTTTAATGTGGTCTGGGAGGGGGGGTTTCTCTTAAATAGAAAGATTCCAATATAGGAAGACACTCTTTATATTGAAAGATGGAATAATAATATCTAATAAATAGAAAAATTTATAAGTATAAGTATTTTTTTCAGGTAAAAATCTGTTTCAATTATTACCGTCGCGGTAAACTCGTCCGCCAATAGGTTCAAATCCATCAAATCCAGATTGTTTGCATCCTCGTTATGAATGTTATGGACTAAGGATACTCATGAATTGAGTCTTCACTGTCCCAATCCATATCAAATCTTTATTGGAATAATGTAATTTCAAATAATGATGGAATTCCGACTTTGGTGAGTCTTTGATTTAGTCTTTGGTAAGAACATTGGAGTGGTTGGGATGACAGAAAGCCCTTTCCTTCGCCCCAAGTCGAGCCCACTGACATGGAGAATTGATCTGATAAAATCATCCAACCTAATTTTGCAATTTTCTTGGATTTGAGATGATTATAAATCCTAAACTACTAAAAACTGATAACTACCGTACCTAATAAATTACACAGACTTATTACAAGCTTACGTTAACGATTCAATAATAGTTTATGAATAACTGTTCAAGAATAACTGTCACCAAGAATAATAAACTGTATAAGGAACTACAAGTCACAATAAGAGAAGAAACAAGCAATACAACTGTAGTCTTGTCAACTACCCTGCCGACTGTGATGCCCCATCAATATAAGGCGGCCAGAACAATCTAGAAAGGTACGGCAAACGTCCAACCAATCGCAGTGCAACGAAACCTCCAGAAGAATTGGTGCTTGAAATGTTGATGTCCATTCCAAATTATTCAGTTTGAATAAAATGTATGACTGAATTTAAAAAATCTTGGATAAAAATAGTTTCAATGAGAAGACAGGCTATGATGCCATTTCAAATGTAAAGAAACACAATGCAGGCGAACTGTTTGAACTTTTTTACTGCTTAAAATTTACAAATTTCATTCATAGATGGAGCCACCATCACCTGCCTCTCCAATTTGTGTTTACTATAATAACTGGAAGTAACATAGTATTTTCTCTGCTTTAAACACGGGCTGACCTGTTACCAGTATTTATCTTGAAAGAGATTAGCTTTTGATGTTAGCATTTTTGATACACCAATAGTCAATAGCCGTTTTCACACCGAAATCTCGCCGACACGATATACAAACAGGATTTACTACGATGGACAGTATAAGGTTTTTTGAAATTTGGCATTTTAAGGATAATACGAAAGGGGAAGGAGCCTCCTTCAAACGCCAATATTACTATACAACTCAGACTATAGAATATTCATTGACCGAGCGAAATGAGGTCCAAGATTCAAGTCGACCGTTTTGCATTTCTCTTTATTTATTGTAACATATTAAAATATGATGGGCAAGCAAAATCCCTATTTGGAAGAATTTTATAGGTCTAAAGTGAAATAGCTAGTCTAGTATCGCCAAATGCGATAACGATTATTAAAAGATTAGATAATATCAGGTATCACGGCCAAAATTAGAACAGCCGAACAGAAATAGAAAGTTATTTGCTACTTATATTATATTATATAAAGCATTGGAAAATTTGAGGTTAGGCTTAAAATACCTACTGATCGGCGACCTAATGATCGATCAAGTCGCATAACGTAAAATCTAGCCAGACACCTTGGCAACAATTTATTGTAAACAAATGGTATGCAACTAGAGGACTTTAAAAAGCACATGGCTAATTGTTGTAGAGGGAGAAACAACTTATAAACCTTATAAAAATATACTATATGTAATAAATGTACTTAAACCACCAAATAAAATAAATTGGAGTATTAAGGAAGTAGGATGTTCCTAGGCGCATGTATACCATAGTGAATTTGCATGAACCAATCAAATTGTAGTAATCGATGGGCGGCATTAGAGAGCCGATTCAAATGTATTTATAAATATTTCTATAAATGATAAGATTTTGTAAATTTTTACTATTCAGTTTATGTATTGGATATGGCCTGAGGAAATATAAAATATCTTATATATGATATAGGTAATAATTTAGTAGATTGGCATGGACTATTTGAAACTTTAAATGGCGTAGTAACGAATTATTCAAATTTATGTAAATTTGTAAGTCGGAAATGAAAATTGTGGAAATAAAAGTAGTACCTGCCCACTTGCCTGTGAGACACCACTATGGAAGTACACTAAAATTTGTAGAGCACAAGACCCTTTATCACATTGTACTTTTTAAAGACTTAGAGTTTAAATTCATTTATTAATTTTCTATAAGACTTAGTGATGCTGCATTAAAGCAAAAGTCATTTAAATATTTATTTAATCCCTTGGAGAAGACGACTTCGGCCACCAAAAATCCAGGACTACCAGGAAATTCGGATCGCCGCCAACAGCTTATAAAAATTCAGCACGTGCGTGATGTACCATCGGAATATATAAGTTAGGGCGCCCTCAGTGCTTCGAGTGAAACAAATATAAAAGCTAGCTCGTCGGAAAGGTCATAAATATTAAAAATTAATACAAAACTTGCGCAAGTCTTAAGAAGGTATAAGAAATATTTTATTGAATAGGAATAAGTCGATTTACATATTCAAAGGTACACAAATTAAAGGAATATTAAATTCTAAGTTTGTAATACTAACGCTCACTCAATCATTGATTTCATATTATAATTTGTAATAATATAATGTAGCTCTTGTTCACTGGATAAATTGATTTATCTATTTCCATCAGAGGCCAAACCTTCTGCCCTAAGAGATATATATATTATTGAGAAATATACTGGAAATTAAAGAAATTAATATATTTATAATCTTTAATTTATCAATTTATTATTCTATGATTCTTGGAATAAGATATAAAGTGAGATTGCCTAAATCGACAAGCAACAGCAAGTCGATACCTAAGCTGCATACAAATGAATGCATATTATCAATGAATTAAAAAAGCACATGGTAATGTTTCGTGCTAAAGAGCTAAAGAATAGTGTACTAGTCTGTGATATTTTATCTTGATATATTTATTCTTATTTTGTTGTATATGTTTTATTGCTCTATATATTTTCCATATTTATCTGACTTTTAATATTATTCATACAATAAATGTATCAAATTTTTTATGTTGTACCATTTATTTTATTCCCCAATACCACGCAAGACAAATCTCATATCTATTTATTAATTATCAGTATTAAATTATTAAGGTTTACACACCAATATATTGCATTGTTAATTAAGTTCTCTGGAAATAATACATACCAAAGATTTCTATAAATTGTCCAAGAACAATGAATTTCAAGAGCTCCTGAGCGAGCCTATAAGGATTTTATCGAAATTGTATTCTAAAAAACCACGACCAGACTTTTATATTTTAACTCTCATGCTTTACCGATTGCAGCCAAGCCGAGGCAAAACGTTATTCATAAAAAAATAACGTTATATTATGTTTATATGTTTTTATGTTTATATTTATGTTCTGCATTTACGGCGAAACGCAGCAATAGATTTTCATGAAATTTGACAGATATGTTCAATACTGCGAGGTCTACTGTTCACAGAACTACTAGTCTGGTTCATCTTTCTATTCTTCCTATTATTATGATTTTGTCTATTTTCGATACTTCTTAAAAAAAATGTTGGGAAAAACACACACACACACACACACACACACACACACACACACACACACACACACACACACACACACACACATCTTGAATCAAGAACCATCAGGATGAAAGAGCCTACTTGCTTCTACAAAGCTCCCAACAGTGTTTTTGAGTCTGGAAGAAAAATGTACAGATTATTCTGATCATTTACATACTTCGTGTAGGTGATTCATACATTCACTCTTACCTCTAGGAAAACTCATTTCTTTGTTAGAACACAATCCTGCTCCTTCCAGATTCAACACAAAATGTTTGTAAATCTCCTTATCAAGATTTTTGTGACAGATTTCATGGCATCCTTAACACTCAGGAACAAAAGCTATTATGCATTGTTGTACCCATATGAAGGAAGCCATGCATTTGAAGTATGGTTTCATTTCATACTATCACAAAATTATTTGAGATTGCTGAAAAAGTAGAGAGGGAGAACAAATTTGACGGTTCAGACAAATTAATGAGTCCGACTTGAAATTTGAGCCGATTATATCAACTTATACTACTACCAGGTGGAGTTCAATAAATATCGCAATCTATAATTTAGGTCCTGAAACCTCGTTCTGTATTTTTGTGTTTCTACTGAGCAAAGATAAAATTCCAAGAAAAGAATTATGTGTTTATTGGTATAGATAAAGATTATAAATGCTAAAGAAATAGACAGTAAGCTTAGAAATTCTGTTTGTATTTGTACAAGTAGCAAGTATTTCTTATGGAAATTCTCTCTGCTACATTCGAGAATATCAGTAATTATTATTGAAAGTATTATTCATCCATACAGAATAGCACAGGAACAAAAGCTACAGTAAGATGAAAAACAATTCATGCGAGACAATACTTTCTCAAAAGCAACGCAGTTTTCCCTGATTAAATTCATCATTTCCAGAGATCAGTGTAAAAGTCGCCAAATTCTTTGAATAAGATGGTCTTCTCCAACTACTTCAATGAAACAATTCTCAACCTCTTTTGTCAGTACTCTTAATGATTCGCAATGTAGTCAAAGTAAACAAGTCTCAAGGTTTCTCTATAGTGCTACAAAGTTGTGAGATATTCAGTGTTTAATAATTATACTTTTGAGCTCCTCTTTCACCATCATTATTGATGGGATAATTGTGGGCTTCACTTACTGGGTGAGATTATAGTATTTACATTGTGAACGTTTGGTATATTCAACTTGGAAGTTTGGTGAAAACTTTGTTGTAATTACCAAGTTGCGGTGAGCCTCAACGTCTAGTGCTACTCTCTCTCTTAATCTGGAGATTGCGAAGGTAGAATGCTTTCTAATCATCACATACATAATATAAAGTCAGCTTTAATGTTAGTAAAGTCGGTTGAGCCAGTTGAAATACAAAATATTCAATCAGAGACGATCACTTCATGGAACAAAAATGTTTCATGAATTGGAGATGAAACATTGATGAGTCTGAAAATCGCTTGCTGGTGGCTTGGAACCCATTTAAAGCTGTAGGTCCACTCATCTTTCATCATCATCCATTACCCACTCACAGCCTTGTGCTCATGTGGGCATCACACTCAACGAAAAATCCTTCGGTACTCTGTATCACCAACTATTATAAGTTCCCTCGAAAAAACAAGATTGAATAACAATTTTAAGCGATTATTCACATAAAAGAGAAAACATATTTTTGTGTGCAGAAAGTGTCACACAAGTAACTGAAACTTGTTCAGTTTTAGGCTGAAAGTCTTTTGATCCTGATTTGTAAATATGCAATGACATATTATATACATTATAATATGGTTTGCAGTATGGAAGAAATATTTATCACGGCACCTGATTCTCTATTTCTAAAGCTACATAAAGGTAGATTAGGAGTTAAAATGAATAATAACCCGTTGAATAATATACATTCATTCATTTCAAAGTGACAAATGTCCATAATATTTCTAAAGATTCAGTTTGGCATGAAACATGAAAAACGTTTCGTCGGAAAGTCAGAAAGTTTTTCATCCCTCGTCGAATCTGCTGCAAGCTGCATTGAATCGTCCTCATGTACGCTTCACAGATTTCCTGAATTGAACTAATTCTGAGCGATCCCGAACTTGTTCTTCACAGCGTAGGTACTTTCAACTTGAGAAGTAGATAGGATCTCTGAATATGATGTTTACTGAATAGGATTTGGAATTTGTGTGAGATACAGAAATCGAGATATGAATATGACATGATCCAGATAAGACTCTCCAAACTCTCAATTGCTAGTAGAGTTCTCGCTTGAATCAGACTCTGGAAAAAGGAGAGTAAACGATGCATGTATGCAACAGGTGGCAGCTGCTTTCAACATTGTCTCAAAAATGAATTCTCTTTTCAAATGTGAATCTTCTTGAATAGAACGCATATGTATGAACTGAAGAACATATGCACATATTCTATCGCGTAGGAGTCACATTGTGTAAAAAGATATTCTCCTATTTCTCATCTCTTATTTTTCACATTCAACAAAATGGCACGGTTGTGCCACATTATTTAAAGAAGCGCTAAAAGGACTTATACGATCTTTTTAACATCTTGAATTTCTTGAGATTTTGGATTCGACCTTAAATTTCGATGCGTGAATTTCACGATTCAAGAAAGATGCATTTAGCGAAACATTACGTTGTACTGAGTAGAATCTTTGTGTAATCGAGAAAATGTGTATTGAATAAATGATTTTAGTCAAAGCCCAGTCAATGCAAATCTTATATTGCAAGGCTCACAGGAGGTTTACTCCTAATTAATCCTTAATTGATTCAGATCTCTTTGTTCAAAAAAGTTTTTGGATTTGAATAATTTGTTTTCATAAAACGAATGCGATGGAAATAGAAAATTGGTCACTAAATTGTGAAAATCTCGAAAGGTTTTCAAGGTTCAAGATGCTGGAACTTGGTCAATAATTATGATTGCCTGACAAAGTCACAATTCATATTTAAAATACGTACTTATATTTCTCCAGACTGGAACAGTTGAAGTGGATATTCTATTTTCTGAGTTGAATATTCAAAGTTCAGATCAGGAAAATTTTTCATGATAATTCTCCAGCAATACATAATAAGGAGGCCACTTTCTGGTCGTGTGAGTTAAAAAGTAAGTGAGATTTTCATCGCATATTCAGTGTATATGGCTGTAGGTAGTGAGTTTTCACTGTTTTAGAAACCTTCTGAGCTCTACGAAACTGGCCCCAGAAGTGAAAATCAATCTGCCAAAGAGAAAATATTCAACCACAGGAATACCAAACCATTTTAAGAAAATCGATTCGTATTAGTTTTAACATGAGAAATCAGTACTCAACTCAGTTTTATTTTTGTCAAAAAATCCAGCGGCAGCGGCCGAAGTGTTTAGATGATAAAGAATTAATTGAGTCTCAATATACACTGACCGAGCGCGAGTGGAAACAACCAAGGTCGTCGTCTCCTTTCATTCAAGGTTTCGGTTCTTGCCTGTCCCGACTTAGAACAGTATATTATTATATCTATCTATTACAGTACAGTATTTCTAAAATGAATTTTTCGTCAGTTATCCATCTTTCATATTTTATTGCCATTTCTTCCGAGGTCTACCCATATCTCTTTCTCTTAAAGGGTAGTAGTGTAGAATTATCAAGGGAACCCTTCCCGATGGCATTCTGTTGACATGCTCCCTCCACTGGTTGCGATATGATTTAACTTTCTCATTGATGTTCAAGGCGATTTCTCATGTTAAAACGTGTATTAATGTCGACAACCAAGGTGAGGAATGAAAAAGTGAAATATGGTATTTGAATTCTGACGAATGACGAGATGATGATTATGAAGAGGAATGTAGCGGAGGAGGAGAAGGAGAAAAAAAAGAAAAAGAAGATGCAGGAGGAGGAAGAAGAGAATGATGAGGAGGAGGAGCATTAGGAGGAGAAGGAGAAGAGAAGAAGATGAAAGATGAGAAAGAAGAGGTAAAGGAGGAGGAGGAGGAGCAGAGTAAAAGTTGATGGAAAAAGAGTATGAGGAGGAAAGGAAAAGGTAGAGTAGGAGTTTGATTGTCAAGAATGACGAGGAGTGAGTTTGTGTGAAGAAGAATGGGTTGGAAGTGTTGTGAGGGAGGGGTAAGAGAAGATGGATGAAAAAGTAAGAGTTGACGAGTATGTTGGAGGGTGGAAGGAGGTGGTGGAGTAGTAGGAGGAGGAGTCGGATGAGAAGTTGGTGAAGTAGGAGTAGGAGGAGGAGTTGAATGAGGAGCAGGAGGAGTGCAGAAGCGACGTTACTTGCTGGGTGAGTGGGTGAGTATTCTGTTAATTTTTCACAATGAATGCCATAACACGGATTCCTGTTGCTCCACAACCAAAACCTAAAAAAGGATTACCAGATTGCGATTGGAAAAATGAAATTTTCCATTTGAATTTCTTCTCAATTTTTTTACGATACTCCTGTCCTTGTAATCGTTACTTTGGCGTGTGAATGTGGATGTGAATAATTTTTGTGGAACATTGTATGTAAATGGAAAACAGAAAAATCTGAAATCTAATTCATCGCGTGATCTTCATACACATCAAACTAGGCTAAGCCAGTTATAACCAGGTCAACAAAATCATTTGAAACGCTTGACAGTAACCAATAATTGCACTCTTGAACCGATTCTAAATGGATTCCAGGTTTGAAGAATAAGACTACTATAGATTCGAGTGCTCAACTTGTAGCTCATTGATCGCTATATTGGTAGCAATTTTACGGGATAGTAACAGCACGGATCCGGATGTGGTATTGGGATTAGATTGAGGAACATTTAGACCACCTGAGAGATGTGCGCCGTGCGATTCGGCATTTCGGAAATGTCTCTGGGGAAAATGGTCGTCGGATGAGATAACACTGAAGTTTCAGCTCCACTAGAATCAGCCAGAGTGGATTTTGGGGAATGTGAGAGCTTCGAAATGCTTAGGAGCCGAAAATGTCTCTTCACTGTAATACATCCTTCTCCTATCGATTTCTTATAACAGTAATCCAAAACACATTCCAATCATCAATTTATCACAAAACTAAATAATTTTTACATATCATTTGCAAAATGTACTTTTCAATTGAATGTGAGTGTGTTTTTTAATGAATTTCAAATCTCAAATTTCGAATTCAAGACTATGAGACTAATTCAATACTTGACACATAAGGCTTGTGTGTGAGATAATAAACAACAGATGCTGGAGGAATGGGATAGCAGATACTAGTGCGATAGCAGATTGCCGATGCAACAATATAGATGCGACCTGATCTCTCACTATTCACCACGTTCTATGCTTCTATCCTCATTTTTGCAGCTGTTTCTGGCGTTTTCTCGTCATATTTTCAACAATTTCAATCTTTTCTTTTTCAGGTGAGTACTGATCAGCCATCCCGAGAAACGCTTACTATAGCAAGGCTTAGTAAGTACAGATGTAGAGAATATACTTTATTCTAGGATTAAGATACTATCTGGAAAGCTGATAAGTAACACGCTGAATGACCAGAAGGTTATTGATAAACTTTAAACCTTCAAATTATCAATAATCATCAAATTGGGAATGTGTATTATTCAATTCATCTGTTAAATAAGTAGGGAATTGAATAAGATTGTTATAGAACTATTACAGATTGTTGTATATGGAGGGGAACCCAGAATGAGTGCCGTTCTCGTCTTGCCATGATAGGTATCGCTAGTATAGAAGCAAATGGGATTACTTTCACTACATTTTCCAAAGAAATCACTCTCACAGGATTTTGTAGCTTCATCTCTAAAATTGAACTCTACAGACCTGTGGTAAGTTCCAGTGGATCCAAAATGCTCCTCTAGTCTACATGGCGAACAAACAGTACTTACTTAGCATTACATAGCACAAGTTCCAGAAGTGGATGGATGGTTCCACTAGGAGTGGTTACGCAAAGTATCAGCAATACTCAGGAACCAACTCAATCATTGTTTCTGTCGAAAATGAATTCCTCTGGATCTTTTGCATGAGCTTCAATCAGAAAGAGAGTGGAAGCCTGGCAGTCAGCAATGGAAATTCCTTATTTCTTTCTAAAAGCATTCGTGAATGAAAGAACTCAGTCACTCAATCACTCTACCTCTTTTAACACACTTTGTCTCTCAGTTATTATTTTCCTCTTTCCTACCTTTCTCCCTTCACTTTGTTCCCATTTTGAACCCCAAAGGTTATTGAAGTCAATTTCTCGAGAGAGATTAATTTCTTTGAAACTCCAATCAGCTAACCTACTAAGGGTTGAATTGAAATGAAACATAGCGCATAATTTTCATGAATATTGTGCATCCACTTCCAATGTCATCTTTCAAAAAGTGACTCTGTTACATTATCTCCAATTTATTTGATCAATTCATAAATATTACCATTAACATATTTTTGTAATCAATATTCTCTCATAGTATGCTGATCGCTTTATATTAATTCTTAAGCACTTCATACCCCATAGTGCGCCACTCAATAGTGCTGCAACAATTTCCTAGCAATAAAATCAATATCTTCATAACTAGAGTATGTTGAATAACATACTAATTTTATTTAAAAAATTCTTTATTCATTTTCTTGTAACACTGTTGTTAATTGGTGAATAAATTTGATTTGATTTGATGTAAAACTGCTTGCTAAGGTTTAAGGCTTGCTAAATAATATGTTATTATTTGATACTTCTGACAAGAGTTCAATTTCCTCTTGGTCAGTAGATGTTAATGAATTCTATTAACAGTGGATTGAAGAGTTCGAGTGAATTAATGATTCTTCAATAGTAATATTGAATATCAATGCATTATATTAATAAATAACAGCACATGTGCTACAACCAATAATTTGTCTAGCAAATTAAATAAATGGAACGTCGTCTTACTCGCTTAAGGGTTTTATTTCTGTATCCAATGATCTTCAGCTATTTTGCATCAGGAAAATTAGCCTTACCAGCTGATTCTGAAGTTAAATCCAGGATATCATTCCATAGGAAGTCCATAAATTATGGTCCAATTTGATATTTGGCAGTATTAGTTATTATAACTTGTAATGCTCCTGATATGACTGTCACCTATTTATTCTCTTATAATTGAATTGATTTGATTCAATGCGAAGTATGAGGAAAATGTACAATATTAAAAAAATATTATCATTTATTGGGAAATCTTACTCTTGATATCATTGTAATGCTGTATCGATTAAGTTATGTTTCAATTTTCCTCCAATCATGTCTACGTTGAATAAAAATAAGTTGTTATATTCTTCTATCATTCGTGCCAGTAAACACATAAATTATGTTATCAGCCACATACACCGTTTTATTAGCTCCCACACAACTAAACGGGCCTCCTCTATACACTATGAGAGTCTGATATGATTAGTAACGACATCCAAAGATCTGGGAACTAATATTACAGAACTGGGAGAAAATATTTTCAATAAAAAGTGTCGAGTAGAACTCTGTTTAGAGAAGTTGGAGAAAAACATTGTTCTATAATTGAATGCGAGTGTTAGTAGTAGGTACATGAGTACTTCGTGTATCGAATAAATTGGATGGTGGAAAGAAATCTCCAATTTTTGCCAAAGTGTCTGTATTATCTCAATGGAAATATTAGTGAAATAATTCCTCATAATGAATGCAATAATGACAGATTATCATTGCTAATGCAGCAGCAATGATTGATTTATGTATTTTCGTGTTGATTAAAGTATTTTTTGATGCTACATCCCTCATTCTGCAAGTAAATAATAAATAAATAAATAAATAATAAATGTTTATTTCCCAAAAAACTAAAACTACAACATCAATTACAAAAATATTAGATAAATTACAATATTACATACAATAGTTAGTTACAAAAGGTTCTTATAATGTGTTCTCTACTTGTTTAGTTTTTCTGTGTGGAAATTGACCTACTCCACTATGGCGTACCATGTTCTAGAGTAGGTTTTGTTAGTTTTTTGTGTGTATTATCAATTAGTTAGTGTCTAGTAAGTCATTAGGTGGTTAGTTGTTATTTGAAATAATGTTTTCTATGTTCTGTCTTCCTTTGCTCATTAACCAATTGTGTACTATTGCTTTGAACTTTCTAGGAAGATTAATCTGTTTAAAGTTTGCAGGAAGTAGATTATATAATTTTGGTGCTAAATGATTGAAATGTCTCTGGTATAGTGCCTTCCTTGCAAGTAGTTGATGATTATAATAATTCAATTGATAATTATAATTGATTGATTGGAATAATCGAGAAGTTAATATTCATAAGATTTGACGCAGGTATTGATAAAGAATTCATTCATAATCGGTCTCTCTTTGAAGAGTATGTGCATTTATCTTTTTTGATAGTTTCATTGACACAAACTTGTTTCTCAAAGCCCATCTCAGCATAAAATATCACAGGTTGTAGCTCACTTGTAGCAAAGATAAACTATAGATTTATTTTCTCTCTTTGTGGTAACATTCACGTTTTAAAGTCAGCATCTTCATCTGATTAACATGAGTTTGCCATCCTTGTCTGTCATTAGATAAAGAAGATATCTCTATGCTCTATCCTTTCCCAAGTCTAGATAGTTGCTAAATTTAATGTGCTAACAAAATATGTATTCCTAATTATGAAAACATATTCTATTCTCTTGATGCATATAATGTATTTGGAGAAGAATTTATCATCATTCACAAGAAACAGTTGATAATGAATAAGATAAATCAGGATATAATAATAATAATTCGAATCACAACTGTTTATACTATAGAAAGATGTGAAAAAAACGTGCCAAGAGCACAACAATAATTTTCTTTGATTTCCTCTGACTTAAAACCGTGAATTCTACTATACAACAGACAATGATGAAATATGATATTGAAACTTAAGTTTAATGTGAATAAAACTAAATAGAGAACATAAACTTTCCTTCTTCCACTCCAGTTTTAGTTTCAGTGTTCGGTTTTTGTTCGACTTCAATGATAATGATTTAAAGGTTTTGCTCACCTCTGAAACTGAGCCAAATGGAGTGAATATGGTTGTTATATAGGCTCAAATACGGTATTCAGCCTACGATATATTATATATTGGTTGAAGAAATCATAAATCCAAGTCTTTTGGGTCCAGTATCCTGCAACAGAGCTTGAACCCTTTCACGTCCAGAGAAAAGGGAATGATATTCATAGCTCAGAGCTAAGCCGCTATAATGTTTGGCCTAAAACCAAGCTCTTGAAATGGAAATTGGTCTCCTTCAGTGGTTCACAAACATGAGTCCAATTCTAATGGCAGTGTTTCTGACATCCATATGATTCATGGAAAAGCTGATTACTATTCTGCCTATTCTCCAACTTCATATGTGATTCTCTCATTGTGATTCACTCTGATCTGTCAGCATTGGTTTAGTCGAAAGCATTGATGTTAAATATAAGGAATGCTGATCAGCCTGTTCCCTCAGTAGGTTTCTTATTGAGATTCACTTGAATGTGTTAGCAGTTAGCATTGGTTCATTGGTTCAGTGGGACAGTATGATGAAGTGGATCCCACCATAGACCAAGAGTAAAAGCTTTTTATTATTGGCGCTGATAGAACTATGAATTATCTCCAAATGGGAAGCGTCTATCATTGTAAAAAGTAAATTCAAGTGATTGATGTCAATAAATGCTTTACTCATGCTGATTATTACAAAGATTATCTACACATTGTCTAAACAAAGATCAGACCATTCAAGACTAGAAGTCTGGTCTTTACCTTATTCATAAGGTAAATTATGCAAACAAACAATTATTTTCTCTCATAATTTCATGTTGTATTAATGTGCACAGTATATAAATTTTGAATTGAATTAAAAAAATATTCATGTCATAAAAATCTTCACTCATAAATGTATTTTTGTGAAGTTTGTGATTCTGTGATAAATGAATTATTATAAATATAATAGATGAATAAATATATTTTGATAAATAATTACATTGAAATTTGGAGATCAAAATAGGAGAGCTTGCGCTGGAGTGATGGTCTTGGTTGATCAGAGATGGAAAAATAGAATAGAGAGTTACTACTTTGTTAGTGAAAGAATAATAAGGGTCAGATTCAAGATGGACAGAGGTTACCTGACTCTATTTGGCTCATATGCTCCTGAAGAAGGAAAGGAACAGGCAACGATAGAATTCTATGAAGAATTACAGAAACAGTTGACCGCATGCAACAAAGCAGACTATGGTGATTGTAGCTGGAGATTTGAATGCTCGAGTAGGAAACCAGCCGATACCACAGGTAGGAACATTTGGGGAGTATCACCTGGATGAGAATGGTAGACAGTTGCGAGACTTTTGCACATACAACGAGCTGAAGATTACAAATACATTCTTTGGAAATAGGATATACACAAATATACCTGGAAAGGGAGAGGATACAGATCTCTGATTGATTATGTGATTGTGAACAAGAAACTGTCCGGACAGGTCCAGGATACCAGAGTGTATAGAGGTAGTGATGTGGCCAAATTTAAATTTATTTTGTCAATCAAAACAATTGCAATTTCAAAGAAAATAGTATACATCACAGAAAATATAATCAGAAAAATCCTTAATAACAAAAAATGAAATGGAATTAATCATATAACATGAGCTAAGTTTACCAAGAATGTATAAATGGGAAAATATATCAGTAATGTATACAATAATACTTATAATTTAAAAAATGATTTGACAAATTTTACTGAGGGCAAAAAGATGTAAAATTTTCGTCCGTTTTTATAATAATACTTATAATTTAAAAAATGATTTGACAAATTTTACTGAGGGCAAAAAGATGTAAAATTTTCGTCCGTGCTCAGGAGTTGAGATAAGTCTTTATACAGTGTTATGAAGAGTGGCCATGCAGTGTTGAAATCCCAATAACCAAAAAAAAAAAAAAAAAAAAAAAAATGGAAATGGAATTATTATCAAGAAGAAAAATAAAGAATAATAGAAACTGAGAATTTCTGTTTGTAAAGGGAAAGAAAAAAGAAAAACAGTGATGAATGATACATTAAAGTAGTTGCTCATCATTATCCAGGCAACAATGAATCAACCACTCGATACCAACCCTCAATCTCATCAATACAATGAGTAAGCAAAAACCTCCTAAGATTGACTTTGAAATGATGCCTCAGGAATGCTGAATCAATGATGTCTCGAGGCAACCTGCTGTAAAATCTGCCTTGCAAAAAGAGGAAAGATTTTTGGAAAAATGTCAAAAACGGCCTTGGAGTGCATAGCCTCTCCATTACTCTTGTACTGTAATGCCTTTCTGCTTGGATGAACGCGCCGCGCCATCTTCAGTACCACTCAACAACTGAATGATTACTTTGAAGACATACAAGTATCTTGGAGGCATCACATCCAATGATTGACAAGCATTCAACAAGTCGCCACGTCTACATCCTTCATCAATGAGGCAGATCATAGACTTCTGAAGAGTGATGAGTGATTTCAGGTGAGTCATATATGTGCTGCCCCAGCACACCAGTCAATAAGAGAGACGAGATAGAGACAATGCAAGATAGATATTCCTTAAAACGAACCTTGGACACAATCTTTCCAAATGATGCAATCTGCGTAGTAGGCATCGAGTATATTTCTTCATAGAATCAATATTACTCTTCCACATCATATTATCATTAACCGATAGGCCAAGATATTTGTCTACTTGAGATTGCTTTATTACCCCACATCCAAAATGATCATCAGCACATCCAACACTGTGGAATTTCAGGGGACTGAGAAGTCTGAAAGAACAAGATATTCCAAAGTTCAGATATGAAGTCTTCTCGATATTGAGATTTAATTTGTTGAAACTGAACCATAGAGACAATAGTTTTAAATCATGGGACATGATTGTCTCCATTTACCTCAACATCTGATCAAGTTCCATAGGATAGGGTCATGTCATCTGCAAATACTGTGAATTTCCCCTTGAAGGGGCCTGAGTAGAGGTCATTGATGTAAATCAAAAACGAAATCGGCCCCAAAACTGATCCCTGGGGAACTCCTCAGGTCATTTCCTGAAAGGAGCTCATTTTGAAGCCCACCTTCACAGCTTGAGAACGTCCATGTAGATACGAATGGAACCACGCTAAGGGCAAGCCACGCACGCCAGCCAGCTCCAATTTTCGCAGCAGAATCTCATAATTCACAGTATCGAATGCCTTCTGGATGTCCAAGAACATTCCAGCATCTCTTTTTATATCCTTTCTGTTGATGTTGTTTGAAATCTCTGAAATGAATTTTCTCAGAGCCAGCTCTGTGCCCAAGCCTCTCTGAAACCAAACTGGCTCTTTGAGAAAAAATTGAATGAATTCAAATAGCACATCATTCGAACCTTATTAACTTTTCGAACAGAATTGCAACAATTGATACAGTGATATGTATCTATAATTCTGAACATCCTTAGAGTTTCCCTTCTTGGAAGTTGGTATAACCTTAGCCATATTTAGTTTACTTGGAAAAGTGCCCTCAGAGTGACTCAAGTTGAATATGTGAGCAAGAACTGGACTGATGATATGGCAGATCTTTTTAAACATCATTGAGCTATATCCATCAATGCCTGGGGATTTTGATTTATTCAAACTACGTAGGCCTATAATTCCATCAATTTCCATGGAGTGAATTGGAGACCAGTTCAATGGATAAGTACAGCGATCATCCGTGAATGAGTTGTAGTAATCATCAATAATTAATAATGATGGAAAAGGTGGTGGGGCAACTGACTTGGGAGAATCAATAAAATAGTTATTGAATAAATCAGCAATTCTCTGTTCATCCTTTACTACTTCATTGTTGTTTACAACTTTTGAAACACTTTGCTTTGATGAACCTCTACCTACCAATTCATTTATTAGTCTCCATTGCTTTTTGGAATCCCCCTTTGTGCATTCAAAACAATCAAAGTAGTACTTCTCTTTGGCAATTCGTATTCACCGCTTAATCTTACATCTGAGTTCAACAAATTCATGTCTCAGCCTAACATTACTTGGATCATTTTTGAGCCTCCTATATAACCTATCCCTCGATGCTATTGCCTCACACAGACCCTCCCTCATCCAAGGCTTCAGAAGTCTACCTCTGTGATTTTTAATGTTGATTTGATGCTTGGATGTCCGAATAGCATCATCTGGAATAGAGCAGAAGCTGTCATAAGCCATGTCGGTGTGAACAGATTCATAGACGGCCGACCAACTCTCATGCTCTAGTACACCTATTAGACGTTCCCAGTCGATCCTCTCAAATATTTTTTGCTCGGAATTCGCATTTGGCTTGGCGAGAGCAATAGAGAAACAAATTGCTCCATGATCACTTATAGTAGCCTCAACAACTGCAGACCGCACTGATGAAGGTGGCATACCTCTGAACAGGATATGATCGATGCATGTCACAGAACGCTCAGTCACACGAGTATCAATATTGATTAAATTTTCAAGACCTACCGAGGCTATTATCCCGAGATATTTATCAGCAACCCTATCAGGCCTATTAAGATCAATGTTGAAATCACTAAGACATATCAATATATCACTGTTTATATCCTGCAGAAATGTATCATAGCTGTCTAAAAAACGGTCAACTGCGACTCTATGCCATCTATGGATTCCAACAACAGTAAATTTAACATCATTGTGAGCACAATTAAAGACGAAGCAGTCAGATCTTTCAATATTAATCTGTACTAGGTTACAAGAAAACTCATTTTTATGATAAATTATTATGCCACCGCATCTATCATCTGCACAAGCAGACACAGGGGCATAGCCCTCAATTTCAAACACATCAATATTCTGATCCAAGCTTCGGAGAGAATTTTAGAGTCCGGTTTCCTTGACATATTACTCAAATATAATAATAATTCGTCATACTTTCTATTCACACTCTGGATATTCATATGGAAGAAAGTAACTCCATCCTTACTACAAATGTATTCAACATACTCATTCACTGATGAAATATATTTACATTCAAAATCGGGATTCATGATTTAGTATTTGACATAAAAGAGTTTGCGCTCTATGACAAAAAGATTAATGAGAAATGGGTGAATACGCTGAAAATGGAAAAGGAAGGCAACATCTTTTTGATGTGTTACAAATGAGACGAGTCAAGTTCAAGTGAGACGTTATGAGTTGTATAGAATCTTAAACACATAGAAGATTGAAAAAGAGCAAAATTGGATTACAATACTTTAAAGAAGAGAGTCCTAGAAAAATGAGAAAAACAAAATAAGCAGGTACCGTTCCTACGGTTAGGAAAAAATAATATACAATAAATGGAGATATTGATATCAAGAAAACATTATTGACAAAGATCTTATCGTTCACATATCAAGTTGAGATTAAGTGAAGTGTCAAAGAATTCAAAAAATAAAATACTTGTATTGAGAAATCTAAATTCAATGCTATAAGGAAGAAAAAAACTTCATACAGAAATGAGAAAACCGAATAAAGCAAGGAAATGATAAGAATATAATATTAATAAAAATAAAGATATCAACGAAACGGCATTGAAAGAGAAAGCATCATCTAATTATTAATAGTTATATCCAGTGACCATTTCCTCGTGGTTCCCAAAATTAATTTGTGGACAAGATGGAGGAAAGCGAGTAAACCTCAAAACGAAGCAGAGAACAAATTATTCAAAGTGTATCTTCTGCAAACCAAATTCAAATTGAGTTTATTCACAGAAATCATTTCAAATACAGTACACATGTATAAATAATATAAATAATTGTGAATTTTCCCCACATAGACAAGTCTGTGTGTGGAGAAAGAGTTCTAATGAAACACAACTTGGTACTAAAAAGAAAATTATAAATATTTACAATATAACTTGAAAAATAAAAGTTGATTAAATTTAGTGGAGAAAGTATATATGTTTTGAATTGAAGTAGTACAATATAACTATTATGGTATATAGCTTTAACATGGCACACAAGATAAAATTTAGAACTTGAACAATGATAAATTATGAGAAATATATTGATTATATATATATATATATATATATATATATATATATATATATATATTATATATATATATATATATATATATATATATAATGAATACAAGATAAATATATGCATAGTATCAAAATCGGTAAGAGGAGTAGATGAGCTGATCAGTGACATCCCTGCCGGTTTCAAATAACCACATATTTAAAAATCGTTTGTATAATGTCAAGGCTAAAGGGTTCTATTTGCTTTATGCAGGCGGGTATATTTCTATGAAGAATGTGTCATATGTAATGACTATTAAATCTATTGCAATTGCTAACTAATCTGGGTTGTAGAATTCCAAATATATTCATATTTCGTGTTTGATAAGGATGGATAAGAGGATTGAATATTGCATTTTTATTACTTCGGATGTAAATTAAAAGTGATTTTATGTATAGCTGTCGCACATCAAGGACCTGAAATTCTTGATAGGCCAGTTCTGTTGAATAGTGACTATCCTGAGTCAAGCAAGTCTTTATGATTGCTCGCTCTGCAATTCCGACATCTCTCAAAGTGAACGAGGACGCTCCACCCCAGGCCAGGATTCCATAATTTATAATTGATTGAACATAGGCGAAGTATGACCTTCTCAATTGATTGACTGAAAGAACCTCCCTCAACTGTCGAGAAGCATATATTAGTCTATGAATGCGACATTTGAGGTATTCCATATGAGGAGTCCAACAAAGCCTGCAATCTATGAAGACTCCAAGATATTTGTATTTTCCACCTGTTCAAGCATCTCACAATTACAGGTAAGTGACAGGTGGTCATTACATGAGTGAAGCTTGAGACATTCTTGAACTGGCATACTATTTTTCATAGAATATATTGGCAAATATTTGGTTATAGCAACATTGAGTGTGAGTTTATTTTGATCGAGCCACTTCTTCACATGAAAAAGGTCTTTTGAGGCCTCACTGAATGCGTCTTGCCAAGTACGTACACAGGAAACCAATGCAGTATTGTCGGCAAACAGGAACAGTTTGCCATTCAACTGCAATTTACTTATATTATTTATATAAATTAGGAAGAGTATGGGACCTAGTGTGCTTCCTTGTATAACTCCATAATCAACGGGCATAGAGGCACTACCAATTCCATTTATATAAACTGACTGTTTCCTGCTCTGGAAGTAGCTCTCAATGAATCATCTCTGATTCCATAGAGCTCCATTTTTCTCAAAAGCTTCAGTCTATCCACAGAGTCAAATGCTTTTGCAAGATCTAGAAACGTGATTAAAACATGTTTCCGATCTTCCACCATCTGCGTGATCTCTTTTGTTATATCAAACAGAGCATGTGATGTATTTTTATCCATCCTAAAGCCATATTGATTATTTGCTATTATGTTATTTGTTTCTAAATAGTTCTGTAATTGGTTTTTCACTGCTTTTTCGAGGATCTTTGAAAATATGCTTAGCATAGAAATGGGTCTGTAATTACTTATAAGATTTTTAGTACCAGATTTAAAAATAGGAATGACTTTTGCCATTTTAAAAGCATTTGGAAACTGGCCTGTTCGGATACTGACATTAATAATGTGAGGAAGAGGCTCAATCACCACGTCAATCGGTCAATGTGTTATTTTATGAATTTTGAATCAATGTTATCAAGCCCCGGAGCAGAGCCACCACGCATCCCCTTCAAGATCTCCCAGATGTCCTGTTCGTCAAGTGGTTGCAGCCTGAAAGTGGAATTAACAATGTAATCATCATCATTTACCACTTCAGGGCCCCTTTCAGGAATTGTATCAGCCAATTCAGCACCTTCATTTGAAAAAAATGCATTAAAGGAGTTACCTATTTCTTTTATTTCTAAATCAGAAGGTGCGCCCCCCTGATGAAACCGCGCCAAGGGGAATCGCTCAGCTGAACCTGGCCTACAAGCCAGCTCATTAACTATAGACCAAAATTTTCTACAATCACCCCCAACACTATCCACCTTATCCTTATAATAATGTGTTTTAGCATCCTTTATAGCAACATTTAGTGCGTTCCTATAAATCTTGTACTCCTCTTTCAATCCTACATTAAACGGCTGCCTCTACACCTTTTTTCTCAATTTGTCTCTATGTCTTATTGAATTAATAAGCCCCTGTGTAATCCATGGTTTAATCTTTCTATTCCTGGCTGAAACTAATTCAATTTGAGTAAATCGTTCGATTGTTGATGTAATTTCATCTATGAAAGTATCAGCACAGTAATCAACGTTGTCTGTAACAGCAGTGATACCACCCCAATCTTTTTCTAACAGATCGGCCTCAACATTATTCCACTGGGTCACTCTGTATGTAGGTATGTTTGGCCGACAATTTATTGTTCAAGTCTACAGGCACCCCGGAAGCTAATTGAATAAATGTCGGATAATGGTCAGTTATAGCTGTATCCATGATTGCAGATTTTACTTCCATATTTCTATCATTTTTTACAAAAAAAGTAATCGATACATGAACTCCCCGCAGGACGTGTTACCCGATTCATAAAGCTGATGAAACCCAACTCATACATCATAATCCAGGTAACCCTCCTGCACGGAGCTCAATGCAACACCCAAAATATTAATATTAATATTGCCACAAGAAATTCGTAAGGTTCTTCTATCATTATTCAAATTAAAGAGATAATTCCGGAGAGCGACAGTGAAAAGATTTATATCAGTATTGGGACTGCGGTAGGCAGCCAACAAGTGGCAGGGCACACCGTTAAAAGTAAAGTTAAGAGCCAGGCAGCTAGCGATCCCGCCCAGACACAGCTGTTCACAGGAGGAAACTGACAGTGAACTGTCAATGTACACTACCACACCATCATTCTAGACATCATAACCCGGGAGCCGCATCACAGACTCATCATCATCTAACCACGTTTCAGTCAAAACAATACAATTGATTTTAATAACTTCAAAACTATCTAATAATATTGAAAATTCATCAGTTTCTTCTATAACTGCGTATATTCAACTGTAAATACACAATTTATTACTTATTGTACAAGCATCAAAATATTGCTCCAGCATAAGGCCATTGTTAAGAGTAATAGTATCATTCAGATTTAATTCATCGGATTTGTCATCCGCGAAAAACATTTATGAGAATATTTTTCAAATTGGAATGGAATGTACTATATTACTGAAAAGGAAAAAGGAAGAGAGGAGAAATAGTAGAAATAGAAATGTAATTTTTGTAGAAAATTGAGATTTAGGTTGAAGAGTCATAAGTCGGCCACCTCAGCCTACCGGTGACAAAATTAAATCACGGTTTTAATCGTCATCATTGTTGTAATTTCATCATTGTACAATCAATGGAGAGTGAAGAATAGAAATTATTTCATGTTTAATTTGTTTTCACTTGAAAACATTCTTTTTAATCCATTGTCATTTTCAATATACTTGAATAACCAAAGACAACATCAACTCTTTATCCCTTTGTGATTTATGGTAGGGAATAGATCAAAACAAACAGTGGGAAGCAGTGCAGATAACAATTATTTAGCACTCAAAAGATTAGATTTATTAGCGAAAAGTGGCATAGCTGAGCGACCTTCATGGCAGGCAGGAATTTGCTTACAAATGGATGAGACACCTTAATAGTACGGTCAAAGAAATGGCTGAGATGAAAAATGTGAGCAAACATGAATGATAAGAATTGAATATCATAATAAAATCATAAGTAACTCCATCAATAAGAATAAGACAATGTGGAGAACTGTTAATGGTCTCACCGGCAGTGCTAATAATGCGGTCAGATCCCAGACTCCTATTGATGTCACTTCTGATGAATTCAATGACTTTTTTGTGGATTCTGTTTCTCTGATAAGCAGAGATAATATACCTGTCAGTATTATTGATTCAACTTTCTATTTTAGCAAATTGCAACAGCCTAGTGTACATTTTTCTTTTAAGTCTGTAACTGTAGAGAAAGTATTTGACACTATTTTAAAATTGAGTAATAGTAAGTGTCTGGATATTTATGGTTAAAATGCTTCAATCTTGAAAATGGCATATGTGAAGTGTTAGCATACTTGTTCAATGAATGTGTTGTTGATACTGGCACTTATCCAGAGGAGCTAAAAAATGTTAAAGTTTTACCTCTTTATAAGAAGGGATCAAGGAAAGAGAAAGGTAATTTCAGACCGATTGCTATTGTTCCTGTATTTTCAAAGGTTTTGAGACTCTAATGTATGAACAAATGTCAATCTATTTCGAGTCCAACAACATTTTATCTGAAAAAACAATTTGGTTTCCGGTCTGGAAGAAGCACTAATGATCCTATACTTAATGTGGTTAGTGGTGTAATTAGCAACTTAGAGAATGGTGATTCTGTTGATCCAAGGTCAAATGATTTTTCCAAAGCATTTGATACTGTTCAGCACAAGCTTTTAGGTGATAAACTAAATTTTTATGGTTTTACTCGAAGTGCAGTTCAACCTGTATTGTCTTATTTAAATAGCAGGAATTGATTTGTTTACAAAGATGGCGTCCTGTCCAATGTTAGACTGGTTGATTACGGCGTGCCTCAAGGCTCTATCTTAGGACTCATTCTATTCAATATTTATATAAATGATTGCCAATAAATATGGATAGCAATAGTAAAGATGGGTACCTATTTGCAGATGATTTTGGCTTGAAAATAAATTGCCCCTCCAAGCATGATCTTGAAAGTGAGAGGAATCAAAGTTATTTGGTTCTAAAAGACTGGTGTACAGCAAATAATCTTTCTTTCAATGATAGTAAAACCACTTACCACTTTACACGACATTAACTTTGCATTCAGGAAGGTTAAGGGTGAAACTCCATTGAAGTTTTTAGGTGTTTTTATTGACCCTTGTCTGTCGTGGGATGCACACATTGTCTATTTGTCAGGTAGGATGGCCAAAGGATAGTATATGTTACAGAGACTTTGTGTAACTGTGTATGTGTCTGTACTAGTGAATATTTACCATGCACACATCCAGAGTCCCCTTTCTTACGGAATAATGCTTTGGGCAAACAGTGTAAACGCCAAATCATTATTTTTTCTTCAAAAGAAAGCAATAAGAATACTATGCAAGCTACCATATAATGCACATTGTAGACCTTATTTCATTCACCTAGGTATCCTGACGTTGCCGTCGTTATATGTCTTAAAAATATTATGTTATGTACAAGGCAATTTGAATAAGTATAATTCTAATAGCTTTCATAGTTCAAATACAAGAAATAGACACAAACTTAGAATTTCGTTGTACAGTCACACTAAATCACAAAGAAAATGGCACTTCACATCTATCAAATTATATAACTCCACACCTGACCACTTGAAGGAACTCACATGCACACAATTTGAAAAAGTATTGAAAGCAGTGTTAATTGAAGAATGTTTGTACACCGTACACTGACTATTTAAGGATAGATTGGAATCGTTTTATGTGATCATGTGTTATTTTATTGTTCTGATACTTTCTGGTCTTGATGTTTTTGTGTTTGTTTTGACTTACTTTAGTGTTAAAAAATTGACGAAGTCTATGTATTCATGTGAATATTTGATGATCAATAAGATTCTATTCAATTCTATTCTATGGATTGAATACTACAAAGAACTGTGGTATGACCAAAATTCGCCAGTCATGGAAAGTATTGACCAGTGGATGGATCCAGTGAGTGATGTTGATCTCATTAGCATTGATGAGTTTGAGGAAGCCCTGAATCAAACGAAAAATAGGGAGGCAACTGGGGTGGATCTGTTGAATATGGAGCTTTTAAAATATGGCGGAATTTATTGGAAATTATTAAAATTTAGACTGCTCCATTTAATCAACAAGTGCTGGACATCACGTTATGTGCCTCCTGAGGAGTGAAGAGAAGCTTTAGTAATATCTCTATTCAAGAAGGGAAGTGGAAAGACCCGAATAATTATAGAGGTATATGCTCGTTGAGCAATGACTATAAATTGTACAGCAGAATTCTGAACAATAGACTTCGAAAAATCTCTGATGTACTGATGTACAGGTTTGTTTCAGAAAGGGCCGATCATGTATGGACGATGTTTTCTCATTGAAACAGATCATAGCGAAAAGAGTAGAATTCAATTTAGAGACACACCTTGCATTCGTGGAGTACAAAAAAGCGTTTGATAATGTCAATCGTCAATTATTGTTAGATAAGTTGTGAAACCGATCTCCTGGTGAAAAATGATTTTTTCGGAGAAGGCTTAGTTGTTGAAATTGTGCTAGACCCTAAGATCTGCGGATTTTTATCTGATCAATGATGTGATCCTAATTCTAGTGGTCTGAGGGTCTTGAAATTAAAAACATAGATATGCGGTTGACTGACTGCTTTTATAATAATGAGAATAATATAGAGAATATTACAAAATACATCTTTACATGAATAATCTAATAATCAATCTGTCTTTAAGAGACCGAATACACATGTCTTCAAGAGACCAAATATAATACGTCTTTAAGAAACCAAATTTACGGGGCACATCTGATATTGTAGTGGGGGTATCAAGTACTTATCTAAGATCTGTCGTCCTCGAGTCCGGTGTCCAAAGGGTGATGGATGAGGATGAAGGGTGATGGCCTCCAGGCATCGGGCTAGTGGCGTCAGATCGAAGATAGTCTTTCAGCCCCGCACGGCAAGGTCAGATGTCCGATATCACCGGCCATCTCGGTCGGCGAATTCGTAAGCCCTCGTTCGACAGCAAGGCATATTTACAGCACGATCCTCGAATGAGTATTCAAGAATACACACACACACAAAAAAACATGCAACACAAGTCACAACTACTTAGTAATGCTAGAATAGATAACATACTAAATATTGCATTCAATGAATGATTTCTCAAGAAATCATCTAATGAATACAATACATACAGTTTACATTAAATATAAAATTAGAGGAATATTATAGGTTTTAATTGTAGAATTTGAAATCAATAATGAATGGGATTATGAAAAGAAATTACTAGTTAAAAGAATGATGAAAAGTTACAGAGTTGTAGTTGATGTACAACCAGTGAGTATTCCAAACTTTACTCACAATTACAAAATTCCAGAGATATAAATGACTGTATCAATTAAAAATAGGAATATACTCCATTTAGTATAGCTTCCTTTTACATTAGTATATCGTAATACATCTCAGATGTAAGACTACAAAATTTAGTGAAATATTTGAAAACGAATAATTGTTAAATCAGGGGTTGATACCTGCAATATTAAAATTATTAAAATAAAGACAATACAACAATACTATAAAATATTCATTAATCACCCTTAAATGGGTTTTCGACTGTCACTAATCCATAGCCTACAATAATAATAAAGTGCAGCAGTCAACCGCTCTGAATGGAAATTAACTATGCCATTAATAATTTAATAAAAAGATTGGCGATTTCAAAACTGATGGGATAAATGATTCCCAATAATATAATTTTAGTCTCCGAGAGAGAATAAAAAACTGTCTGGAAAAGACATTATTGAATCAGGTCAATAAATAATTAAGCTCAGAAAACATGTCTGTACTCTACAGAAGATAAAAGCGGTCTCCTGTTCAGGTCTCCAAGTCGACCGAATCAGGCTCAAAAATAGGTATCAGGGCTGGCAATATTATCCAAAAGAAAATTACCAAATTACAAAGGACGTGGTGGGGACGACAATAATTTCCCTCAATAGAACGAGAAAGGAATACAACTAACAAAGACAGAATACAGGAAAATTCCCTCGATCAAAGTAGAAGACTCAGCAACAGAATGGACGTTCAACTGATTTTTTATGATGATTTTGCGTTTACAACAATTCTAAGTACTCTAGGAAAACGTTTGAAAACAATAGAGGAAATATCAGAATTTAATTACGTAATGTGCGGAATGACATCATGAAACTACTCCGATACCGTGAGAAAATCACAACGTTAATCCAGCACTCTAATAAAATTTTATCTTGGAAAAGTTATAATTTCGAAAAAATTAATAAATTTTGGCACAGTTGATCAATCCCAATCCATTTAGTTGTCAAAGTTGTCAAGAGTTTGTACAGCGAGACAAAGATAATCCTAGACTGCTCAGGCTCTCAGTCAGAGGAAATTGTTATCAATGTTGGTTTGAGACAGGGTTGTCCTCTCTCACCAACTCTCTTCAATATTTATGCGGACGACCTTTGTAGGAAGTGGAAGAAGAAAATTTACCCAGGTATACAACTAACACACAATATTGCTGTCAATTCATCATGGTTTGCAGATGATCAAGTGATATTGCAGGAACCCGAGGACAATCTGCAAAGAGCAATCAATATACCAACTCCATCTACTGAGCTCAGAATATAATATGAAGATTTCCTTGCACAGAACAAAAGTGATGGCGTTTCTGGGGAAGTCTCCAATACGTTCTGAAATAGTTCTCAACAACAGAATACTGGAACAGATATCACATTTCAAATATTTGAGATGTGATATTACATACGAGGAAGACCATGACTTGAATGCAAAAATTAACAGATTCCAGTACATATGCGGAACTATTAACAGAACTCTCAAAAATAAAGCCCGAAAAGATACGAAGCTCATATAAAGTAATAGCGGTCCCTACACTTTTGTATGGCTCTGAAACCTGGGTGCTAAAGAGGAGGGAGTGGAGCAGGTTACAGGCGGCCGAAATGAGATTTTCAAGGTCAGTGAAGGGATGCACCAGAGAGGCTTTTATAATATCAATATCCGTAGAGAGCTCAATGTGATCTCTATACCTCAACGAGTAGACGAGAATCGACAACAGTGGAGAGAACACGTTGAGAGAATGGAAAACGGAAGAATCCCCGAAGCTATCATTGCTCACAAGACAGGAGGGAGGAGAAGTATTGGCAGATCAAGAAAAAGGTGGGAGAATGTTTGATGGTGGAACAGGTATTGATGCCTACCCCTGTAACAAGATGACGACGACGACGAATTACTTTCTTTTCCGTCTAAATTTTAAATAACATAATGAGAGTCAAATTTTGGAGTATATATCAGCTTTGTGACGTTCAATTCAAAAAATTCAAGTTATTGATTAGCACTATTATGACTTATAGATCCACTGTCTCATTTGAAAGGAGCTCGTACGTTTTTCTAATTCAGTAAAACGTTATATGTGAGTGTCACTTACTCTGGACTCCAGAACATCCGCAAACATACATTATATTTTCGTTACAGCTCACCTTCCCCCTTCTTACCATATTTCAAGCAGGAGCTCGGTTTTATTCTTGTGCGTTCATCCTCATTTAATCCTTGCAATCAGACCAGAATCTTCTCCCATCTCAATAGCAGCTTTTTGATTCAAGTCTGAAGAGAAATTAATAGCTGCTTCTCATTCGAACCATTTGTCAGTTTCGCTCTCTCTCTCACTTTCTATTAGTGTTGCTGCTCTGATTCGCTCTGATTCCCTCCCACTCTCTCTCATTCTCTCTCACTTTCTCTCACGCTATATAGACCTTAAAGATGCATAGACTCACATGCAGCGGCTAGTGTCGTACCTGGAATTGAAATCGGCCATTGAGGGGGCAACCTATAAGATTATTACATACCAATGCCTTTGTTATCTATAATATTACAAATATATAGATATAATATCTTATGCTAAAATACCCCAATGGTGGCCTTCAATTTCAAGTAAGAGCTATCATTGGGAAGGCATAGGCATTGTGGGTCTATTATCTCTTTAAGGTCTTTGAACAGAACACAATATTCTCTAAAATGATCGTGTTTATATTTTACAGCTGTCTATACGTCAGCTTATGAATTTCGGGGATGCGATCTTTTGATTTTCCACAGAATCACTTGCTCACTTTTTACTATCCACAGACGACGAAAGTCTCAGCTGTTTCAGCCAAGGATTAATTATCCTTTTAATGTCGTTCAGCGAGTTTTCCCAAGGATTGTGCAATCGAATTTTTATATCATAAACCTACTATGTTCCAAATTTCGTGAAAATCGTAAGAGCCGTTTTCGAGATCCGTTGAACATAAATAACCAGATATAAAAATATAAACAGATATAGAGAAATTGCTCGCTTAATATAATAGGATTATATTCACCTTTTATTGCTACACTTACCTTCTGAGGTTCAACTATTCTCCTGGTACAAAATGATATGAATTATTTGCAATTTATAATTTCTATTCATTCAAGAAATTCATCATCGGGGTTGGTACATGTATATGGTACTTACTTTGTTGTAGGCTATACGATTTTCATGATATCGAGTTAATAATTCCAGATACTTTGAAATTAGGTGAATGCAGATCTAACAGTTGATCAAGTAGCTTGCTCATATAGTGTCACTCAATTCTATTTGATTGAATGACCGGTTTATCATACAGTACAACATTGGAATTGAATCTCATCAATACCAGGAATTCGATAAATTTCAGGTAACATATTGAATGAATTAGTTATTATTCTTGAAAATGAATTATTGTATTTGGTCGGTTACTGGTACATAATTGAGGGAATATTTTCCAAATAATCCAATTTTCAGTACAAATAGTATGTAGGTGAGATTTATCAATTGTGGATATTAATATGAACCAACACTAATTTATTACCTACGAAATTCGGATCAGGCTCTGTATTTTAATGTTGTTCTCATGATGAAATTTAAACTTTATCCAGATAAATCATCTCACATTAATTTTGCTCTGCGAATGAATTTAGTAGCATTATTCTGTAACATGTGAGGTAATACTCCATGGCAGTGTCCTACTTTTGAAGGAATAGATGTAAATAATCAATCAAAATATAAGCATAGAGAGATAAAATGATTGCTGCATATTACGTTTGGTAGAGTAGAGTTATCCAATTTCAATAGAATCATGCAATTCAAAAATCCATTAAATTGAGTACAATATTGTAGAAAAATAGGATAAAATTGGCTTTTGTCTTTTTTCTATTGTCTTTTTAAATTATTATTTGCTCACTCATGCGAATCATATTGCTATATTGTCTCCGCTACAGCCATGCAAATGTAGTTGAGGTTTATATAATAGTGGTTCAAAACCCACCTGACGCTGTATTTACCTCTTATCATAGGGTTAAAGAAAGTGTTATCAGAGTGTTTTTATTCCCAATAAAAATCTTAAATAACAGTTATCACTTGAGACTACTGATTCACGTAGATGCTAGAAAATATGATATCATCGTAATCCAAAATACATTTCATCTTTAAAACAATCAATAATTATATTACTTTAACATTTTGTAAAATTCATTCAGTAGCCTTGTCAAGTAAGTTATATTGTTATTTATTAAGAACTACTTGGCAGGCTCTCCCTCGCTTGCCTAATCCGTCTAGCCAGGCTGTATCATCCTGAATATTGAGAACAGCAAACTCGCTTCGCTTATTACCTGCACTCTTCATTTCAGCTTCTTGCTTCCACCCATCAAATAGTCAAATAAAGTGTTTCAGGCTCTTTCCAGCTGACTGAGGCAGTGCAGAAAAACGCTGGAAAAAATCGATTGAGGTCGTAGTCGTAATGCTGGCGAACTTTTGAAGCTCTATCTACAAAAACATTTTTGAACCCTAGCCTCTGTACGTTCCTGAGCGGATATGAACGTTTCCTATGATTTAACTATCGAAAAAATTAATACGAATCATACAGGTTGGAGTTGAAAAGAAAATCTATATATAGAAATAATTTTCCACTTAGATAAGTTATTAAGATATTATAACTATTGTAGTCCAGTGTTCTCTGAATCAAATAATGTACAGAACTTGAAAAATCCGCTTTCTCAAGTTCAAATCTATTCTCTTATTATAGAGTAGGCCTACAACATGAAAAATCTATAAGATTCTTTCCTTTCCTTAGTGATTCATAAAATAAGTAAATCATCAAAATGATAGGGAGTGAAAAATAAGGTAACTTAGTGCTATTCCTCTCCCAAATTTAGATAAAGTTCCACATAGTCCGAAAAAAGGTTAAGTCTTGTAGTTGTCTACTTCACAAAATTTTCAGTCCTTAATTATTTTTACAAAGTAAGTAGATTTTTAAATTTAGATGCTTCAAAACCAAACATAGAAGAAATATTTCACATTATTATCACTAAAATAAGAATGCGTTGAAAAACTGTAGAAAGGAACCCTCTGAATTTGCATCGCCATTACCCAAACCAAAGCCTGTGAGTCGAGTTTAGACTTTCAAGTTCAGTCAGTTGTACCTGAAAACCTTTCGCCAGAATCTTGAAAATTTCTCTACACAATATATCTAGACTCTAGCTAAACCTCTGCTATTTGATGGATCTATACATTTTCTGTACATTCGTTCTTAAAAAAGCACTTGGAAAACACTGATTTCTCCGGCGTTTCAAATTATTTCCAAGCGCTTTAATACAAAATTTGTAGATCTGACTTGAATCACTGTAACAAATTTCAAACATTCCTGGAAATCGGTAAACGCTGATTTCGGACGTACTTCGGCGCAGTTTTGAAGCCCTTCAAACAAAAAAATTGTAGAACTCAACTGTGAATTTTTACCAAATTCTACAAATTTGTTCCAAATTTTCTGTTCATTCGCATTTGAAAAAATGCAAAGAAGTGCTGAAAACACAGATTTTGTGCGTAACTTTGACTTAGTTTTTAACCAAGAACAACACCTCTGAGACCTCTGAGACAGAATTTTCAGACCCTAGCTGAAATTCGGTACCAAATTTGAACATTTTCTGTCAATTAGTTCTTGGAAAAATTCAGAAAACGCTTAAAACGCCGATTTTGTGCGGACTTTTGCGTTATTTCAAAACTTCTCCAACATCCAACATTTTTAGACCTGAGCTGAGGCTGTGTAACAGATTTGAACATTTTCTTTCATTTAGGTTTTGAAAAAGCTGAGATAAAGCAGAGAAGCAAAGATTATTTTATCTTTGTAAAATTTTATATTCCATTCTATTGTGTGCCTCTAGAACGCCTGGAGCTAGGCCTGGAACGTACTAGCCTGGAGCTTATGAAGAGATTATACTCAGAAAGAAGTTAGGACCTACTACTTATTCAAAGATTTCTGAAGCTTATGTTACTATCACCCTCTCACAGAAAAGCTATCAAGCTTCTCTAGTGATCCAAGGCTTATTGCTTAATTCTAGACTCTGCCTGGTAGTGTAAAAGTATAATAATTATTGGTTGCCACAGATTTGCGGGCCGAGTTAATGTGAATGCTACTTCAAAAGTCAAGCTCGATCAGCAGGAAATACATTCTCTGACTCTATCAAGATTCTGGGTATCCAACTCGATTGTAGACTGGGTTGGGCTCCTCAAGTAAAATCTGTTACAAATAAGGTTTTTGCAACTATTCACTAATTAAAATGCCTCAGGCGATCTCTTCATATTATTCTGAAAATCACCCATGTGCGTAGTCTGATACTGTATTTGAGCCTATTTGATTATTGCTCTATTGTTTACAATGATCTTCCTCGAACTCTGAATTTGAAACTAAAAAGAGCCTTTGATTATCCAGTCGCTTTTATTTTCGATGCTCAAAAACATGACCATAATATAACATATTTCTTCCATCTCCTGCATTGATTGAAATCAAGGCAACGAAGGAAATTCTTTATCCTCTCAATCGCTCATCTTCTTATAGTGCAAAGCTCTGACCCCTAAAACTTGAAAGATGGCTCCACCATCCTTGCTGATGTTCACTTCATAAACACTCGTTCTCACCGATTCACATTGCAGATACAATGTTCAACAGGTCTGTCCTAGTTGTAGCTTTGCAACTGTGGAACTCACTACCATTTCGGATAGTTCCAGCATCTTTTTTCAATTCATTGACATCCCGTCTATTTTTTCATTTATTGGGAGAACTATGAACATCACAGAATCATTATATCTTCTTGCTCTCTTTTCTCTTCTCTTCTTCTCTCATCGTAAATGTGCAAGTTCTCATTATTATTTTAATTTCATCATCAACACTTTTGTTATTATAATGTTGTATTCGCTATTGTTACTCTTAGTTCATTATTATTATTATTGATTTACTTTCCTGTAGTTATAAGATTTTATTTTTTCTTCACTTTGCATCGTATTATCAGAGATTTGTTTCAATAGGATTAAGATCAGAAACAATTGTCATATTATCATAAATTGTCTTATTGTCATATTATCAAATCAAATCAACTTATATAATATTCATAATTTAGAAATTTTGTATTTTCTCTTACACTAAGCCATTGCGATTAACTGGAACTTGATTATTTATTGTGTGGTAGTAAGTTACACTACAATCTGAATCTCAGTAATCCATAAATTCACGAGCTTGAGAGAAAACCTGAAGGCAATATGTCTTGCATAATAATAAGGCGGCTAAGATTTTGTAACATGACTCAAACACCTTGCTCGAGATAACGAACAGCTTAATAGAGCCTGATTTGCATGCCAATAGCTAAAGTGAGACACACTTTGAACTGTCAGCATTCCTTATGAATAATATCAATGCTCTCAATCGAATCAATGCTGACAGTTTTGAGCGAATCTCATATGATCTCATCACCATTCTATTCTCTCTCCAACTCTTGAATCAAAACATACGGAATCTCTGATGGGATGGAAACATGCCTTTTATTGAACTTCACTTCTAAGGCTAGCTTCACACGCATTCGGTTTCATTCGGTTCGGTTCGTTTTCGGTTCGTTGCCGAAAACGAATGAAGCTTTCATACATGTCAGGTTTTAATTCGTACGGTTCTAATTAGGTATTTTCTTCACAAACACAGCTGTGTTTGGATTTTCACAGTTCATGCTGGTATATTTCAATATAACAGCTTGTGTTAAATTGTAAGATATTTTTTCTTGAACAAAAAAAATTGAAGTTGATTAAAAATTGTGAATTATTTCTTCTTGATTATGTTAATTTTGAATGTTCAGAAAGATTATTTTTTTTAATTGAAAATTTGTTCCTTGTTTTGACACATGGTATATAAACTTCATTTCTCCTCTCCATTGATGAAATCATGTAATATTCGTGGAAAAAACAATTTTAATTCTCCCTGAGTTCTAATTCATATCTTTCATATTTTTTTTTGCAAACTATTCATTGAGAAAAAAATGTTCCTGTGAACTAACAGAAATGAATTGACCATATGATTTTGACTTGGAACATTTTGAAACAGATAATCATGCATGATATCAGGTTAAAATAAAAACAAAAAAGGCAAGAGTGTGTGTGTGAAAGACTTTTTTCCTGTTTCCCTAGCAACGAATTCGAATATGATGAAACCTATTCGTGTCGAGGGGACGTTCGGTTCTATGCTGTTTCTATTCGGTACCGAATTCAAACCGAATTACCGTTCCACAATCCACACTTATCGGAATTTGCCGAAAACGAACCGAATGAATGTGAAACAAGCCTTAAATGGGAGAGGACGTGATTTGAGAGAATGCTCATGTATTCTTCTGATAATGTTTTATTTGTAGTTTAATAAATAAGTACCATTTAAACATGCTAATAGAATTTTGATGAGATTCTTAAACCTCAGTGATTGAATCTATCAACGTATTATTGTGAATGAATATGTATTTCTATTGGTTAAGTTTACAAGCCCTGAGAGCCAATAGAATTCCATCACCTCAATAAATTAAGAATGAAATAACAGAATTGTTTTAAGATTTGGTGCACTCAAGCTCAACAAGAGTACAAGAGTATCTAGTTTGAGAGTTTTCAATGTTGGTGCGTAATACCACTTTGATGAAAGGTGTACCATTATACACTGGATTAAGAATAGCAGTTTTGTTCACACTTCCACAGCTTTTTCTAGAATCAATTTAGTTTTTATTTTTAATTGAAATCTAATTTGAAGATTGAGCTGAGTACTCGTGTATATGGAGAGTGTCATAGGAAGCTTCAATATTGCTTTTAAACCGATATTTCATGCAAATTTTTATTACAATTTACAGTATTTCCCAGCTTCTTTGACCAATATAGAACTTGCAATCATCCGGAATGATGAATTGAGATTCGGAAAGTGGATATTATGATGAACAGACTCGATTTTCAAATTAAAATTGGAAATGGCACAAGAAAGAGAACAATACTGCTCTTGTCTATGTAATTCAGTGCATTCAAATGTATTTTTGACATCTCAGAAAGAGCATAAACGGGAATCAAAGATATACTATACAGTGTATTCTAATGAAACTGAATTTGAATGATGTTAGATTTACTATTCTCAAATTGTCTACTGTGCACTTGATGTTCAATGCATGTACAAATCACTATAAAATATTTGATAGCAGTGTGTTGTTATTGGAGGAGGAGGAATGGGAAATGGAAGAAGGAAGGTACGTAAAAACTATTCGAGGTCAATCTTGATGACCCCTCACATTTCATTGACCTTGACAGATTCCACAGCCGCAAAATACTCACTTCACTCTATCAGCTTCCATCTTCTTTTCTCATTTGTTTGTGATCTGTTTCTGACTTACTGCGTTGAGAATGTGGCAGCAATTATTTTCAATGTTACCCTTTTTGACGAGACAGCTTTCCCTAATGATCGAAAACGTGGTTGTATTATTTTTGTTGATAACATATCATTTCTGACAAGTCTGGGAGATATCTTGGTTTACCGAACTTCTAATGAGTCACAAGGGATGCACCTATTTGTTGAACTTTGTTGAATTTTTAGTTGATTTATCAAACATCTCGTTCTACCTGTCAAATTATAATTATTCACAATGACAATTAAGTGGAAAATATTCAATCAACAGAATGCTAGATATGAGCAAGAGGGGTTGGTTGGGTAACGTGTGAAGGATGAACATACCTTATGTTATGTATGTTGTCTACTACGTTGAAAAACTGGGACCAAATATGTCAAACAAAGGTAAACTAATATTGTGAAATGGTTTGTTGGGATTTAGTTATGTGTGACTGTGTATGTTTGTAATTTTATTCTCGCTGATGAAATATTGTTAATGATTTGATTAGATTTGAGTTGGTGGCTTACATGATAAAAGTGGAACATTTGAGTATAGAATCTTTTTGATTTAACAATCGTTTTTTACACTGAGATCTACTATACTTAATACATAGAAAAATGGTCTACAGACTTTTAGAAATACATTCACTCAATATTATTTCTCTATCCTCTACTGAATTATATTTACTTTTGAATTGTAGGAATTGACATTTCTTACTATTTATTGTTAATTGCCTTTGCTTCAAGAATTGGACAATTGACTGTACTCCAGTAAAAGCATTTATTTCTAGACTATCTAATAAATAATTGTTAAAGATAAGCGATGTGTCATCAGCAAACAACAGAGCTCTGTGATCTTTTAACTCTTTTGGTAATTGGTTCACATACAACAGAAACAGTAAGGGACCCAGAATTGAGCCTTGAGGTACTCCAGCCTGGACCTCCAGTTTTTGAGATTTAATTTTTACTATTCATTCCCATCCACCTTGGTAAGCTCAACACACTGGTTTCTACCTATGAGATATGATTCAAACCATTTTAGTTCTATACCATTCACACCTACAGTTTTTAGTATTTCCAATAATATTCTATGGTTCACACAATCAAAAGCTTTGGATAAATCAAGAAATATTGCGGCTGCCTTCTCACCTGAATCTATTATATCTATTAGTCTTTCAACAAGGGATACTATTGCAGTCTTAGTAGATTTCCCTTTCTGGAACCCATGCTGTTCATCACATATGAAATTAATTTCTTCCAGGTGCATCAATAGCCTATTTAAAACTACTCTTTCAAAAATTTTACTTATTACATTTAGAATACTAATGGGTCTATAATTTTCAACTCTTTCAGAATCACCGCTCTTGAAAATTGGCAAAATTTTTCCTTGTTTCAGATCATCAGGGAAAATACCCTGCTCTAGTGAAGTATTAAGGAGATGCAATAAAGGGTCCAGTAATTCATTTTCACATTCTTTTAAAATTTTGCTTGAGACCCCATCCAATCCTACTGTTTTTTTGTTATTCAAATTTTTTATTATTCTTGACAACTCATCTCTTGATAATGGATGAAATTTAAATACCTTTTCAATTGGCTCAGCATTTAATGTAGTTGTATTATAAGTATTAGTGTTCAGTGACTTTTGGAGATTATATGCAACCTGTTGATAATACTTATTGAAAAAGTTACAAATGTCTATACTATCATCCATATAATTTCCATGTTCATCGATTATCCTAGGGACATTAGTAACTGTATCTTTTTGAGCTGCTCTCCTATTTCTATTAATTACCTCCCAAACAGCAGAGTTAAAATTGGTACTAGTTGTTAATATTTCAGCTGTTTTCTTACACTTAGCTTTCCTCACTTCTTTTGCATAGTTTTTCTTTAGACATTTGTATTTGACTTCACTCGGAACATCCCTCACTAATTTAAATTCCTCATAAGCTTCCCTAACAATATTTCTTTGAGTAAGAATATCTTCAGTTATCCATTCATCTACTTTGTTTAATTTACTTTTTACTTTGACTTTTTTTATTGGACAGCATACACTAATGTGAAATCTTAGAGTATCAATGAATTGCTTATATTTGTAATTTAGGTTACAACTGTTATAAACACTACTCCAATTTTCTTGAAGCAGTTCCTGCTTCAAACAATTTATATTTCCTAGCTCATATTGCTGAATTTCTTTCACAAAAGTTTTTTTTCTGCTTGGATTCTGGCCCTGCAACTTAACATCTAAAATTTGATAGTTATGATCTGATAGATCTGAGCTACCTAACCTGACATTACAACCTTCTATATTTGTGAGGATATTATCAATAATTGTCTGTGAAGTTCGAGTTACTCTTGTATATTCGTGGACCTTAATTTCTAAATTATTCATATTAATAATATCTCTAATATCCTCTGTCATTTTATCCTGCCTGGCAAAATCGGTATTGAAATCTCCTACTACTATAACATTTGTGAAACGAGCGGTTGTAATTTCCAAAAGTGTATGGAGCAGCTCACAAAATTTTTGCCAGTCTCCATTTGGTGACCTATAGATACCTAACACTGCTACCTCAAATCGATCATCAATTTTTAACCTTAGTCCCGTCACCTCTAAATCCATCTCAACAGAAAATCTCTTAACAAAATCCAGTTCATAAGTTTGGGTATGTTTAGCATTGCTAGTGAATATACATACACCACCACTTCTATGAGCTATTCTACAAATTCTGATCTCAGTGAATAGCCTGGAATCCTAACTTGATTATTTCCTTTATTTTTAAGCCATGCTCTGTGAAAATAACAATGTCAGGATCCTCCTGTTTAAGAAATACTTCTAATCTGTCAATTTTGTTGCGAAGATACTGAATATTTTGATGATAAATACTAAAAACCTTACCATCTTGTGCTACTCTATCTCTAGCATTTGTAGCTATTTCCCTTTCCCTGTTTTGAGCCAATTTACTAAAAAATCGTTATTTGTTTTTTTGACTGTTTTTAAACCAGAGGATTGCAAACGGCTTTCAATCAGCTCTGCCAATCTATTACAAAAGATTACTTTGCCAGATCGATTTAGATGCAACCCATGATTAGTGAAGTTATGTCTTTTCAGCCTTTCATTTAGAAAACGAATGCCCAGAAATCCAGTGATTTTCCCAGAAATCGATCCACTTAGAATTCTATGAGAGTTCAGAGAACTCAGAGTCCTTTTGCAGTGAAGTGAGCTTGATCAAAATACAAAAATACAGCGAGAACTTTCATATATAGCCTACTTTATTCTTTATTCAAAGAGAATGAAAAACGGTGCGAAAATTTCCCAATTTAAGAAATGAGAAAAAAGTTAGGAAATTTCTTCTTTCAGGATAATTGAATTTCGAATTTGATCTGTTAATCACCGGTATTGGAAGTACCTTTTGGGTAGAATATTAAGTTTCAGGACTGTTCATTGTGATAGCAGTGGTCTGAATTTGCACTAGAACACTTTTGAACCAACAACTGCACTGTCAAGTTCAACAACTGAGGTTTTTTGTTCATCATTTTCTGTAACCGGCTTAATAATTTTTGGAACTGCCCTTGTTTATTTTCCAGTCGAAATATGAGCTCAACAGTCGGACAGTACAAAGTAATGCTCTGCAAGCGTGGTAGCCTACTTGTAGAGTGCGAACTCATTTCAATTACTCTTTCAATTGAGTGGAAGTGCATTGAATTGATTTGGTGCAGTATTTCAAATAGACCTTGAATAGAATATTCCTAAGATTTTATAATTCCATATAGTCCAGGCGCTGGCTTACATTGAGCATACATGAGAGAGGCAGAGAATTTGACTTCGGATTATTGTTAGGGGGTCTTTAGTGTATATGAAACTCGATGTCGTCACGTCCCAGGGTGGTCGACAAGTTGTAAAAAACGCGCGCTTATAAAATCGCCTGTCCTGCAGTTACTATTCATAGTACAGCTTTTAATTTTTTCTCAATATCATTTACACATAACTGGCTTTCAATGTGGTCCTCTACATGTTGCGATAAACCGCATAGTTTTTCGTAAAAAAATAAAATATCTCCAAAATGTATTTTTTATTATGGACTTTTTGTTATTTCTCGAATATTGAAGTCATTAGCCGACTTAGAGGAAAAGGCGCCCAATAAACGTTGTAGGCCGTTTCTTCCTGAATCCAATGATATATATAGTTTGGGGTTACGATCATAGATGCGGTGGCGGGAGGGGGATAAGTAGCACTGTTACGCTGCGGCGCGGTCCTCCCCCATGATTAATGCGCGTAATAGCCTGTCTATCCCATCGCTCCTACTAGTCTTTGCATTCAAATTATGTATTTCAGGAACGCTATCTTATGTATTTTCGGTCGCTGAACACGATTTTTCAACTCTCAAGTCTCAATAATTGATAACTCTCATCATAATATACTAATTATGGTCAAAATTACAAACTTCATCTCATTCTGCAAGGAAACTAAGAAATGACTGTTGAAATAAACGAAACTTGGGTTTCAAGAAATATATAGGATAGATAGATAATGATAATATTATATGTGTTTATGTTCTATTGTTTTTATCTCAAATTAATTTATTGTGATGCGCTGCAGGCTAATTTTATTATTAATTGCACACTGGCCACGCTTACTTGATATAGTGGTCAGTTAATTTCAAGAAATATTTGTGGAATTTCTTAGTTCTTCATGGTGGAAATGGAATTCATCATTCATTCATTATCATAATGATTATGTTTAGTATAAAAATGTAATCTTTCGTGAATCTTCAGTTTGTCGTGAACTTTTGAGAAATTATATCCAATATGATAATAGATATGTGTCAAATCAAAATGAAATGAAAATTTAAATATTCGTTCATATTATTATCTGATAGTATTATTATAAGGATATTTCACTAAATTTGATTGATTCAACCATTATCGTATTCCCGTTCAGACTGTTTTGAAATGGTAACAAGTTATTCAGTATCAAAAATTGGGATTCGAATAGTTTGCCATGCCTGTTATTCTTTCCCAAACATATTTATATGATTTGTAATTTTATCCAATGAATGAATGAATGTATGTATCTCTGCACGTAGCTAACGTATGGATTATTCCTTTATAGATTCTTGCATGTCACATTAATAAATCTCTGCCACAGATTTAGAAATCAAGTCTCGATGGTTCGGAGAGCATATTATTGGAGTGATTCTTTTACTCTGCTGCTTCTAATATGTTCACTACCTTTGTTTGATTTTAGACCATAGACATGAAAAGCTATGTCCACCTGTATCACTCCATCTTTATTGAGAATTTTCATAACTCTTCTCATCACAAAGTTTCCATTATCTTGTAGCGTGTTGAAGTTTTGAAGAGTGAAGTAGGAGTTGAGTTCAGGAGAGCCATGTCATCATTATGCGAATTTGTCAACGATATTAGGGATTTAGTCAAATCCACAACTAGTTTCACTTACAATTTCATGGGCCAAGTGAGATTAAGAGTTTTTTTCAAATATCCATCAGATGTTGACAGAGATTGCGGTTATTGTAGAAATGCATGCTTCACTAAAACTTCAATGCTGAATTATCTTTAAACAGCTACCTAGTAAAAATACAGAGATCAGATCATTTTGTTCTAGAATCAACTAAGACTAGGATTTTTGTTTGATTGCATCGTGGAGAATGAAAGAACTCTGTTTCTTTTTATAGGTGAGAATACACTTTTACAATTTGCCACAACCATGTTCAGATAAAAATCGTTGGAGACCGAATAACTATTTCTTTCTATACGTTCAAAAGAGAATCACACACTTCTTCACTTGCTTCCAGACCATTGATAACATTATGCAGATTCTGTTGTCCATCAGAGTCTTGAAGAAAAATGTTATGTTCTCTTGAGAAGGTTATGCTTCTAGAAATCATTCTCATCTCTCTATTCTTGTTTTACTCCATTCGATGACTTTCTTCACAATCTCCAGTGATATCCATAATGATGTCAACATACTTGAACAGAATATCTTGATAAAAGATTTATTTATATAGTAGCAGCCATTTTAGGAAAGCCTTTGAAGAACTAGCTATTCCAATCACTCAGTTTTGGATGATCGAATGAGGTTTGCTCCAAAGCATGATCGTTTGTCACATTTTAAATTTTCAAGGTTTCATTTGACAGAAAGTCAATGTATTGACTGTATAGAGTTAATGTTCCCTATTGGAAATTATTATCTACTTCTATGGGTATTTTTCTATATTTTCTAGATATAACACAGACTCCATAACATAGTTGTGTGATTGAATGAAAAAAGTATGGGATCTTTTCTCGTACAGTTTCTATGTGCAATACCAGAGTCCTTCCTTATGAGCATGAATACAATTTAAGATAATTTAAACTATGTTACAATAATCAGTCATAAATTTCAAGTAGTCATTGATTTTGCATTGTGATTCTAAAAAAACTCCACAAATTGCTCTGTCTTCTTTCAAATATACTTTGACAATCTCTCATGTTTGAACCGTTCATGAGTCCTGTAGTTGTTTCATGGAATTGATTGCTTGCTCTCACACCTTAATATACTGATCTCCCCTCAATAGATTTCCAACAGTATTCTCTCCGGATATTTCAAATTCAAAAAGATATCTCCCATTCCACTTCCATTCAAGTACCACCCAAGACAATCAGTCAAACTCAGCCAGATGAAAAGTGTCTATTCGTAGATATAAGACACAGAAATCAGTTGATAAAGCTGCGTTTACACCAAAGTTATTAACAAAATGTTAATAACTTAATCTTTATAGACTCTATTAGATTAACGGAACTTGGCAAACACATATGTCCATCATGTGTATGATAAGTTATGTTCAATGTAATAGAATCTATAAAGATTAAGTAACTTCAAGATTAAGTAAGTTATTAACGAGATGTTAATATAACTGTTATATTAACATCTCGTTAATAACTTTGGTGTAAACGCAGCTTTAGAGTTGTATTTCCTTTGTAATAAAATATTTAGTCATATCACATGGAGTAATTGGCATTATTCGTGTTCCAAATGTAAATTTATGTTAAGAAAATATTTTACTCCTGTTACACGGTTCTCTATATGGGGTAGCTTATATTATTTGTTTAACTTATTCCATTACTTGACTTTCGCAATTCCAAAGTGATCATTGAACTAAATCGAATAATTATTCTCTCTTAATGGAATATCAGTTTTTTATCGACTGAGAAACACATATAGGATTTCTAACAAGATGGTTTATCATTGCAATGTAATCATAAATAATGATAATGAGTAAGTTTGTAATATTGACCATAATAGTATATTATGATGAGAATTATCAATTATTGAGAGTTGAGAGTTCAAAAATCGTGTTCAGCGACCGAAAATACATAAGATAGAGCTCCTGAAATACATAATTTGAATGCATAGACTAGTAGGAGCGATGCGATAGACAGGCCATTACGCGCATTAATCATGGGGGAGGACTGCGCCGCAGCGTATGGCCAGTTTCACACGGCAGAGACCTCGCTCCTGGAATATCATATTACTGAAGATCATATTTCATATTTTGCAGCTCTCCTGTACTTTACATGGGGATCTTCGAATAAGCCGACAGATCTAACAAATACGCCGCCGTTTGCTCAAAGTTATGACTCATCACTTTTTCTCAAAGTCTAACTTCCTTAAAAATATAGATAGAAGATTTCTGATTTCGGATTTGGATTCAGCGACCCCAAATTCTTTAAAGCGTAAGTCCTGTTTTTAATATAGCTTTCCATTATCATATGATATATAGTACGTACTAAGATAAATAATACTCCTGCCTCACAAAGGGACAGACAAAGGTTTTAAGAAGTTTTTGAAACCTGAGAAGTTTATACATAAACATTTTTAATTTTTAAAGTTCTAGTTTTCCAAAAAAATATTGAACTATGAAAAGATGAATCCAAATATGAAATCATAAATCATCTCCACTCATCACCCAATAAAATAGGAGGAAAAGGAATGTTGTACAGTAAAATTCACTGAATTTCAATTGTCATTCAACAATCCAATTTATCAGGTTCAAATCATTGAATATCACTTTAAATTCCCAGCAATTATTGACTATTTCTTTTACAATCAGAAAAATCTATTATGAACATACAGAATAAACATTGTGCTGTGAAAACGTTGGGCGCAAACCTTCTGCCATGAGGAGACAAATAAATTTATGAAAAGCTTGATAGCTTTAATTCTCCAGTGATCTGATATTTGTTACACGTTTTTATTCTAAGACATAATATGCCTTAGACTAATTTTTAATGTTTCTTCAATCGGCAGGAGAACTTTGGTTTTTCAAAGTTATCTTACTCCCTTATTTGGGGTATTTTCAGAAATCAAGATAAATAACCTACCAAATTTCTACACGAATACAGGTAAGTTGTATTATAATAGCTACAGTACTTACGTACTGTATAGTACAGTACCTGTTCGTTTTACCGTATAATTATATGATAATAGAAAGCTTATTAAAAACAGCCATAACTTCCTTGTTTTCGGATATTTTCGAAAACGGGACTTACGCTTTAAAGAATTTGGGGTCGCTGAATCCAAATCCGAAATCAGAAATCTTCTATCTATATTTTTAAGGAAGTTAGACTTTGAGAAAAAGTGATGAGTCATCCTTTGAGCAAACGTCGGCGCGTAGTTGTTAGATCTTGCCTCTGCTTGCCTCGAGGGGAAAAGACGTGACAAAACGAGGTTCCTGGATAGGAGTCATCATGTGAAAGACACGATTTGACTCAATGTACTTCGACAAAAAAACGAGAACACTGTTCAGTGTTCAAGTTGCACGTCTCCTATCGTGTGAAAGAGGCCTAACAGTGCTACTTATACCCCTCCCACCGCCACATCTATGATCGTAACCCCCAAACTATATATATCATTGGATTCAGGAAGAAACGGCCTACAACGTTTATTGAGCGCCTTTTCCTCTAAGTCGGCTAATGACTTCAATATTCGAGAAATAACAAAAAGTCCATAATAAAAAAAACATTTTTGGAGATATTTATTTTTTTACGGAAAAACTAGCGGTTTATCGCAAACATGTAGAGGACCACATTGAAAGCCAGTGTATGTGTAAATACTATTGAAAAGAGAGAAATTATTCTCTTCAAAGAGAGAACGACTATGAATGGAATATCATTCCTTCATCAATGCATGCGTCAATTTTCATAAATATTGCCTTGTCGATTATTCAACACATTACTCATCAACCACTTCCAGGGTTAGGGATGTAGCCTCAAAACATATAATAATCAACCGAATCAATCACTGTTGCTTCGTTAGCAATGATAATCTGTCATTATCGCATTCATTTTAGTGAATTGGTCCAATGATATTTCCATAAGACAGACACTTTGGCCGAAATTGGAGATTTCTTCCCACCATCCAATCTATTTGATACACGAAGTACTCATAGAAACTTAATTAACACTTGATATTCAAGTTCTACTTGTATAGCATCTCTCAATTCTGTGCATCGTTGATGGAGACGATATGTACTCATCCCAGAGTTCAAAATTCTTGGAATTATATGTGTAGAAACCAATAATTGAACATCATACACAGATTTGACCTATGAATGGGTTTTCTGAACGAATTCCCTACCATCAAACTCCACTAGTCGGGCTTTGATCAAGCGAGAAACCAGAGTATGCCAAAACGTATTACCGAATCAGGAAAGTTTAGTTTTTATGAACCGTGAATGCCCAGAAATCCAGTGATTTTCCCAGAAATCGATCCACTTAGAATTCTATGAGAGTTCAGAGAACTCGGAGTCCTTTTGCAGTGAAGTGAGCTTGATCAAAATACAAAAATACAGCGAGAACTTTCATATATAGCCTACTTTATCCTTTATTCAAAGAGAATGAAAAACGGTGCGAAAATTTCCCAATTTTAGAAATGAGAAAAAAGTTAGGAAATTTCTTCTTTCAGGATAATTGAATTTCGAATTTGATCTGTTAATCACCGGTATTGGAAGTACCTTTTGGGTAGAATATTAAGTTTGAGGACTGTTCATTGTGATAGCAGTGGTCTGAATTTGCACTAGAACACTTTTGAACCAACAACTGCACTGTCAAGTTCAACAACTGAGGTTTTTTGTTCATCAACATTTTCTGTAACCGGCTTAATAATTTTTGTAACTGCCCTTGTTTATTTTCCAGTCGAAATATGAGCTCAACAGTCGGACAGTACAAAGTAATGCTCTGCAAGCGTGGTAGCCTACTTGTAGAGTGCGAACTCATTTCAATTGAGTGGAAGTGCATTGAATTGATTTGGTGCAGTATTTCAAATAGACCTTGAATAGAATATTCCTAAGATTTTATGATTCCATAATTCAAAGTATTAATCGAATGTTTTCTTGGAGTAATAATAATAATAACTTCCTGAAGCAAGCTTACAACATTACTTCTCTACATTGGAAATTAAGGCTTTGTTAGGATTCAGGATTTTTGGATGTATTTTTATTTCATTGTGTATTCATGTTGGATTGAATAGATTTGTATTGGAAAAAATGAAATTGAATTATCAGGATGACCTATGATTGACTTATCGATTCATGTTGATAGTCTGAATCAATATTTCCTGTTGATGCTTATCATTCTAACAAAAGTAGGACTGGTGTCTACTACTCAGAATTTGCTTCAGGATATTGAACATAGCCTGTCCTTGGAATTGCATGATTTGCATTCTATCTCCTATGTTGTCAAGCTTCATCAATCATTAATCTTAACTGAGGTATGGTATATCTTGCAGGCTATTATGTTTTACTTGATCACTAAACCAGAAAGATATTAGTGGAAACTGTCAGAAGAGAGATTAATTATTACTCATGGAGATAGCCAGTTAATCTTCTTTCACAATGTACACTCAAGATGTCCAAAGCTGATTGATTTCTTGTACTTTTCCAGTGACAGTGAGAAATTTTCTTCAACAGCATTATTAAGAGGAGTTCTTGGATAGTATTCATAATTTTAAAAATTAAAGTGAAAGATTTTATTAACTCTCACAATCCAAATCAATCTTTGTTTCATGAAAAAATATACTTCTTCATGATATTGTTTGTTCAATGAAAAAAAAATACTCTATGAAAGAGAGGAATTTGAAGAGCTCTCCATAAGCAGGACTTGTTCAGCTCGTATAAAAATGAGAGCTTTCTACTTGAGGGGTCTTGCAAAATGTTGTCACAGTCTACAATGAAATTTCAGTACCTATTTTTATAATCATTTATTTCTTCTTTTCCAATTTATATTTAAATTACAGTACCGAAAATAAAACTATGGATAAATGTGAGTATTCAAACTTTACGGATTACTAGTGTTGTGATTGAATGAAATATGAGTTAAGGCAATAAAGTCTCTACATGAGAGAAAAGACTCCAAACACTTGAAATGTCGGACTTGAAATTGCTGGGATCTGATAGCCGTGCCCTTTTTGCCATTTTTTCACCTCAGTAGCCAATTTTGGCTTCATGTTGACCTCCGGAATTTCCTTCATGAATCATTTTTTCTTCATCCTCTCTGGAATTTCGCCAGTTCTATCTACATCCTTCGTTTCATAGCTTTAAGATTAAATGCAGACCAGTTAGAGTGAGATTAACTTCAATCTGTTAGCGTTGATTGAATTAGAAGCATTGATATTATTCCTTATGAGAAGTTTAGAGTTACTCTCACTATAGATAGTTCCACACCAAAAGTCTGAAAGTTTCTCCAAGGAGCCTCAGATGTTGTAAGCCTACACATTCGTAACTCATTGAAGGTGGTTATCCGTAAATCGGTGGAATATAAATTGACGCCATACAAATACTTTGAAAGTGAATTCCACCATGGATGAGAATTGGTGTAATAATCTAGATGATTACATTACAGGTGGGAGATGATGATTATGATTACAGGTAGGAGAACAAGACTGTTAGAGTTTTCAAGAAATAAATTTGAATTTCACTCAACTTTTCACTCGTTTATTAGATTTACGAGATGAGCTGTCGTAAACTCTAATTCACCTGACAATGTTATTACTCAAGAAACGAGAGAGTGTATCCTTATAAAATATTATTACATTTTTGAGATGTTTCCGTATTTATGACACCTGAAATGACTTGTGATCCCTATTGTTTTCTTAACATAATAAGTTTGAAAACCTACAACATAAATTCGCGAACGATTTTACTTATAAAATTCCAATCGGCTTTCTATTTAATATTTTTATATTCTCTTAAACTGTCATCACTGGTGAAATTGGAGGCTGTATTTCTCTACTTTGGATCAGTAATGGTTCAATGAGGAATACGGATTCTTATTTATAAGAAATTCAGACAGAATGGACTGAATCTCACTATATATAGTAACATGAAATAAGTAGTACGTGGCTGAAAACACATTTGGAGAATAAATCGAGCTTGACAATAATCGATAAATGATCATGGAACGAAGCTGTTAATTGCGCTCCTCGCTGAGTTGTTCTTTTCTTTGGAAGAAAAATGTTGTTTGCCCACTCACACGTCTACTCTATTGGTGTATCTATGTGTATGCGTTGTACCCAATATACGAGGGTCATGTTTCAACCTCCGATCTCATATCATAAACACGGACAAGCTGTAGGGGAGCGATTTTCATAGAGCTGAACAAAAGTTGTGTCCTCCCCATTGAACGCTCTGGGATCAGAGGAGGATTTCTTATATCTAGGATATCGTCAATATATTGTTGATGAGTTATGGGCCCAGAAATAATCATGATCACCTCAATTCATTCTTTCACCAAGTGCTAGTTACTTAGCATTAATAGTTTTTGAAATAAGTGAAAGGCAATAAGATCAGCATGAATCTACCGAAGATTGATTCAAGTTTACACAGATAACTTTATGAGTGATATTGTAGTGCATGGATGGTGTCGGAAAATAGAAGACGTCTGTTGAAATGACTCCAGGGAATGTCATGACTTCCCAAAATGTTCAATATAATATGCTATGTTTTATTTGTGTGGAAGTCAAAGCAACATTTGTATCGAATATCTCATACAAGATGCTCTTGAATTTGTTTGAATTATTGCCATTGATTAAATACTATACTAGCTCGCATAATCATTGATACATAACTGTCTCATTAACAATAAACGTTATTCTTGAAGGTGGCAGCTCTACCTTCATCAATTTCTCAAATTTAACTTTGATCATAGACTAGTAAACAAATCTGGTTAGATCTGTGCTCTAATGGGTATATCGAAATGGGATGATGGGATGATCGAATTGAATCAATTAATATTGGAATAATTACATAGAAGAAAAGGTTACTTTATCTAAACAGGGTACGGTACTTTATACAGGTACAGGTTTATGTAAGGGTACTTGTTATATAAACAAGTGTCGAAAAAAGATGCTATCTAATTATTTACATATTAATTAACAATTATTCAAGTAGCCCTAACAAAATACTTCACTTGAATTGAACTTATATGAAATATATTGAGGTTGCATTCAATTTTCATAAGAACCATAGAATTATTCACCCCTACTGAGAATATTATAACTGCTTTATCTGGGTCTTGACTTTGTAGAGTTTCAAATAAAATGGAGAGATATCACTACGATGAAGTGGGAATTTTATAGAATGAATCAAAACTATGATCCCCATATTTTATATGAAATATTCAATTTATAATTAGAAAATGTTTGAGATATGTCAATCGTCAATTTTGGTAAAAGAGCCAATAATAATAGATGACTTGGCTTCCTATAAATGTAGTGCTATAGGTTTCTTTAATCGTTATTTTCGCGCCGGAATAACATTTCTGGATGATACCTGTATTCAAGAGAAACGTTTCACGGTGTTTTGAATGAAGTAGGTGGCAGAAAGCTGTTTCGTCTAGGAGGGAAATGCGGGTATTAGAGTTGAGCACAGTATCGGACCATATCAGATTTACTTCTGCATTGGTGCCTGTAAAGTGGAGAGCGATTGGAACGAAGGCTGCCATTGGCTAAGAATAAAAAAGAATGAGTCGTGGAATAAGAGGGAAAATAAGGAGATGAAGAAGACAAAGAAGAAGGGGGAGGGGAAAAGAAACACTTGTCTTATAGAGCCTGGGACAAGCATCTTCAGTTAATCAATACCATAGATAAACAATCCATCTAATTAGTTAGTGTATTCCAAAGGCATTAAAGACAAGTTTTTGAGGGGTATAAGATAGAAGGATTTCCTTCACTAATCTGTTTGCTGTTGAGAAACCACTTTTCATATCGTAGAGCTTCAAATTCGCCAAAGGGTTGGTTATCATGAAGTACAAAATTGATTCCCAAGAGTTTCTCATTGAAAATAGGAGAAGAAGTTGAAGAACGATTCATGAAGATCAGAACAGAAGCTTTGGATATCGAAATTGATCGCCTTTTTATCTTATCGCTGTAAATTGAATTGGTTTAGTTGATGCGATAATAATGTTTTTTTATAGCTCATATGCATTTTATGAGGAGGGGTGAAAAGACGATTTAGGAGTAAAGGAAAAATCAGGCTCTAGTACTACCCTTCCTTCTTTTCTCTCCCACAACGATTTTATTCCGCCCAGACTAACCTCCACAACCTCAACAAAAATGTCGTGCTAATAGTATCGTGTCTGGCCACACTGGCCCGACTTGCAGGTTAATATGGAATGGTGAGGACTAACACAGTATGCTCTGGAACCTATTTTATATTCCTCCTCAATAATAAAATTCACATTAAGTTATCGAAGACTAATACACTCGATCCAATTTCTGTGGCTCTTGAACGTCTAGGTCCAAGTTTATCTCCCTTTCAATCGTATACCATTAATCTGGACGTACAAACAAACTGTAGAGATTAAAGTTTCATACATTTTCTATTTTCCAATCAAGATTTCTCCAACCACTTGAAGGTGCTTCGATTGCAGGGTATCCGGAGCTATCCAGGGGCTCTTTCGTGGCATGCCCAGCTTTGTGGCACATGATTCTGCGGAAGAAAAAATCTTCAATGGGAAAAATATTGATATTGTGCACATCAACACACAGAAGATTGAGCCTTCTTTGCGCATTTTGCAAACTTGGTCTTAATTTTGTCTCTATCCACTCCTACTCCGTTCGATTGAAAAATGACTAGAACTTTTGAGAGAGGATGAATTTCTTGATAACTTCGGCTAATTCAACTAATTTCAAAACTATTTATTTATTTAATTTGATGCACGTGAGAGGAAGTATCCTGGTCCAAAATTTGAAATCATATTCAACTTTCTATCATCAAGGGCATCCGAGAAGGATGGCATTGAGAACAGAAAAAAAACATTCTTAAGCTGCGTTTACACCGGAGTTAATAACATGATTTATTAATAAAAAGTTATCAACTTGACTGAATCGACAAGAATTTCTCTTAACAAAAGTTAATAACTCGTGTTTCTAACAGAAAATTCCTTGTTATTAACAAGAGTCGGTGAAGATCAAAGGAAATGTGTTATGTTAATAACAAAAGCCTCGCATCGCATTTAACAACAGGTCCTATCTTCCCCGCAGCCCCCTCGCCAAGTATCCCTACCCTACAACTAAAGCTGCAGACGAAACACGTGACAAAGTTATTAACTTTTGTTGATAACAAAACTAGCTGCCAAAAGAAAATGTAATTAATTAACCTATGTTAAAAACTTTTGTTATCAACTCTGGTGTAAATGCATTATAATTTGTTCACATTAGATCAGCTGAAGATCATTCTGTTAATGATCGATCACACCTCAATTTAAGGTATTTTGAAGACAATTTTTTGCTTCTCATTCCGGCTGTTATATCATAATGAATACTCTCGTTAAATGAAATCATATGGAAGTCAATTATATTGATAACAAGATCTTGTTAATAACAAGGAATTTTCTGTTAAAAACACGAGTTATTAACTTTTGTTGAGAGAAATTTTTGACGATTCAGTCAAGTTAATAACTTTTTGTTAATAGCTCGTGTTATCAACTCCGGTGTGAACGCAGCTTTAATTGTAATTTTTCAAAAACACCTGCTGTTGGTAGTATTACTCGAATGAGCATCTAGCGCGAAAAAACCGTGCATTGTGCAGATTGTATTTTTTTCTGTTGGGGCTGCTCTTGAACATAAATAAAGATATAAATCTATGTACACTTGACTTGGTAATGGCATCATATAGCCGAAACATGTTGTAAATTAACAATTTTGTAAAGGGTACTTGGATATCTATTATTATTTATATTGTGCAGATTGACTGGTCGATTGAGATTATAAGATATCAAAAACGTTCGACTTATGATACATCATTTTGAAGATCTTGAAACGAGCTATAAATTTTATATGGAACATTTTTCTCGAAAAAGGGAGCGTTAGCTTTGTAACATATTGAAATTTGGGTAGATATAAAAATCCCTAGCTGAAATATTAATAGGTCTGAGTAAAGTAACTGGCTAATATCGCCAAAGAGATAACATAAAGATTAGATAATATCAGATTGACCTGGCTAAACTGTACAACAGCCTAAGAGGAATTGAAATAATTTTTTGCTAATATATGATATTATATAAAATATTGAAGGTTGAGGTTAGGCATAAACATCTAGTGATCGGCGACCTAACGATCGACCGAGCCATGCAACGTAGAATCTGACCAAACACCTTGGCAGAAATTTATTGCGGCAAAACGGTATGCAATTTGAGGAACAAAAGGTCTCACGTGGCTAACTATTATGATGCATGAAACAAATTATAACGTATAGAAAATTAACTAGCATGTAGAGGGCATATTTAAAAAAACCTAATAAAAATAATTAAATGTATCCAGCAAATAGGAGGTTACCAAGCGCATGAATACTGAAACAATTTGCATGCACCAATCACATAATGGCAATTGATAGGCGGCAATAGTATGCCGATTCAAAAATATTTGTATATATTTATACAAATAAATAGAATTTGTATAAAATTGTTGTATAGTCTATGTTTTGGATATGGCCCGAAGGCAAAGAAATTATTAAACATACAACATAAGTAATAATTTAATATTTTAGTACAGTCTATTTGAACCTTGAATGGCGGAGGACTAGGATATTCAAATTTTATGTAAATTTGGAAGTCGGAAATGAGAATTGTAAAATTGAGAAAGGAGAACCAACACTCGCCTGCCAAATGCCACCATGAGAGGTCCCTAAATATTATAGAGCGTAATACCTTGCTATAACTTGTAAAAAGCTAAAGTTAGATTGAATTATTAAATTTCTTATAAGACTTTGTGATGCTCTTATAAAGCAGAAGTCATTCTCATTTTAAATAATTTTGTAACCCCTTGGAAGAGACGACTCCGGCTACCATAGTCAGGACCACCAAGAGTTGGATCGACATCAGCGGCTCATAAGAAGATTTCGACACGTGAGTGAGAAATATTGAATTAGTGACAGGGCGCCCTCAGTGCTTCGAAATTACATAATAATCAAAGCTAGCTCGTCGAAAGGGTTTTCTTATAAATTAAGAATTTAGTAAAAAATACTTGAGCAAGTAAATATAGTATTCAAGGTATTTTATTAGAGGAGTAATGAGTCAGAACATTTCAGAAATTCTAATAAATCAAAGAAGTATAAAATCTAGGCTGTTAATACATATTCATATGATCTTTAACTTTTGCAATATAATTTGCGATAGTTTGTTGTAGCTCTGATTCACTAGATGAATTGCTCTACTTATTCCGTCAGGTGCCGAATCTTGCACCCTGAGATAAAATATATATTCATTGCAAAGAAATCTATTAGATACTAGAGAATTTAATATATATATATATATATATATATATATAATATATATATATATATATATATATATATATATATTTGGATTATTGGTTGCCAAATTATCAAGTTGATTTTAAGGAACCTATTTTTAATAGAATTGTCCAAGTCGACAAGTATTAGCAAGTAAAGCTTATATCGCAGCTACATACAAAAGGATGCATATGATTAAAAAATAAAAGCACATGGTAACGTTTCGTGCTATAAATTTAGAGAATAGTATTTAGCCTGTGATAGTTTACTGATTTCAATTATTGTTCTATTTTTATATTATATATTTTTTATCGCTCTTTATATATTGTGTGCCCTGATCTATTTTTGCAATATTTGTTAATATATGTATCAAATTGTTTATGGTGTGCAATTTATTTTAATTCCTCAATACTATAGGATAAGTACTATATATATATATATTATATATATATATATATTATATATATATATATATATATATATATATATATATTTATTTATTTTTTAATGAATTATCAGAATTATAGTGGAAGCTCACATCTGGGCCTATAAAGATTTTTATGAGACTGTATCCTATTAAAAAACCACAACCTAATTTTTATAATTATATCAAAATATTTCATGCTCTACCGACTGATGCCAAGCAGGAGGCTAATCGTTATTTAAATATAAAAAAATAACGTGACAGCTTTTATTAGACAAAAAATAAAAATATGAAGTGAGATTTCCTAATGTTTTGACTTTGAATGAGAATAACTTCTTAAAAAAGAGATGTACGATAAAATGTTCAGTGAGATTAATAGTAGATCTATTCATACTTGAAAAGATAGAATCAAAGTCAGATCTATATTTCAATTTGGAGCCGAGATATACTTGTTCCACGAAACCACTGCAGTTTCGTACTATGGGGGGGGATGGTTCCTGGTGACAGCAAGGGGTGTAACGATAGGGATATTTTGAGTCCATGCTGTGTACTATGGATACTTAAACCCAGCAAAAATCAAACTCTGCTTTCCCATTATTTGTTGCGCATCATTATTGACTGGGCTACTAACAAGGCTCCAGTATCAACAGTATATGACCACATAGTCGTGCCAAACTAAATTATAGAGCTTATTTCTTCTTACTCCATGTGTGGATCTTTTGGGTACTACATGGGTAGCCCACTTTTCGGCAATTCTCTATTGCTTTTTGAAAACATACATAACACTTTCCGGCGGATTCCCACATACCACTACAGTGTAAGTGAATGTAGAGTATAAGTTGACGTGAATATATTATTGTCACGAGTACTGATGGGGCATTTCCCACCCAGTTCGGCTGAGCGACCTTGTCTCATTGCAACTCAGGGGAATCGTACTGCACTGTACCGGAACCTTGAAATATGAAACACTGATATTGATAAGTGCAGTACGGTACAATATAAGTGAACGTGGAGAAAATACTCCCACGAGCTCTGATGGGACAATTTCCACTCAGCCCGGGTGAACGATTTTGCCACATTGAAACTCTAGAGAATCGTATTCTCACTCTTACTCTACCGGATTCTTGAGTTGTGAAACGCTGAGTGGGTATTTGTATTGATGACTGGGAATCCGTCTAATCATACAAACACAAGTACCATGAAAAGGATACATTGTAAAATTTTATTCTCTGTTTGCAGATGTTGTAGTATGAACGTGTCTGCTGGAGGTGACGAGCTACAAGGATCGCAAAATGGCTCGCTATCGGAGTGCGGCCCGCAGCAATGGCCGCACCTGCAGCTGTTCCCCCACTGGCACCAGTGGTGCGTCAACTCCACCTTCACCTTCGACTTCCCCATCGACATGCAGTTCAACGACGGGCATCGCCTCTCCATCATCGCCTACTCCACCCTCATGCTGCTGTCGGCTATAGGCAACTTCACCGTCCTTTCCATCCTCATTCGGCGCAGGCGCAACAACATCAACAACATGCTTATACACCTTGCCATCGCCGATTTGCTCGTGAGTCCAACCTTCAATAACATACTATCCATTCAGCATTTCTCATGAATTTGTGTGCATACATTTCTGAATATTTACAGATAAATTTGTGAATCACCGGAGTTGAGGCGGACTCCCACATATCAGTATCATCAGAATTAGGCCGACGACTAACGATACCACAATTCTGTTGAATATGCCTCTGAATAGAAATGTCTGTTAGACTGGCCGCTAACGGGAGAACATGCATGATAATCTTGCGAATTTATCATGCACATGCACATGTTTACCATGCATGTTCATCATCAGCGAGAGCCCTCTAACAGGAAAGGAAAGGTTTCAGAATAGGAAGATCTTGTATTGATGTGGTGTTCACATTAAAGAATAACATTGAAGAATGGGAAATAGTCCAGAGAGATACTGACAAATAAAGGAGTTAAAAAGGGATGTCCAATTTCACCTGCTCTCTCCAATATTCATGTTGATGAGCTTATGTGTGCATGGCAGCAGAGTGTTGGCTAGGGTATTTCTCTTACTCGCACCTATATGAACCATTTAATGTTTGCGGACGACACAGTAATAATACAGAAATCTGAGGACAAGCTGCAAATTGCAATGTATACGCACAATATAAGAAGCGAACATTTTAAAATGAAAATCTCGGCAACTACAACGAAAATCACAGCTTTTCAGGGAAAGTGGCCGATACGTTCAAAAATAGTATTGGGAGACTGGATTTTGGAACAGGTATCAAATTTCAAATATCTAGGCTGCGACAGCACATATATGATTATGACTAGGTTGTCCAGAAAAAAGTATCAAAATTCAACGTGGTATGCGGAGCAATCCCTCGATCCCTCAAAGTTAGAGCAAGAAAGAACATCTTGATCAAATTTTACAGTCATGGCGATACCGACAAATGGTTTTCGTCTGTCTTTCGTTGATGACACGAGATGTCTGAACAAACATAAGTCTGCTCAGATTTGTTCAATAAGCTTGTAGTATCGTTCGTGGCAGGCTTTTGGATATTATAATGAGAGTCCACTCATCTCTTAACAACATTATCCTTCTAATACCAAATGAAAAAGGCGCTCGTAATGAATTTTTGAACACATAATCCTTGAGAGTTTCATAGATGAAGGATTTTAACGGTGTAATTAAAAAATTGAACTTGTTTAACAAACATTTTTTATGCTCTATAACTTATGTGATTTTTTATTAATTTATGAAGTAGATGATAAGAAGCTTATAGAAATAGAACAGTCATATTCGTAAATAACTATTGTTGTGAGAGATTAGCACCTGGGAATATGTGTGATAGGTATTCTTATGAAAAGGTGAAAAGGTAGGGAAATGGAGAAGTAAGAATTATGATAGCTCACTGAGTTACTGGAATATCATATTACAACTCCTACAAACGATCATTCTAACTCCTGAGCCATAAGGTGTTCAAAATATTATTTTTATAAGTATGTAAATGGCAGGTTTGGAGGCCGGATCCTGCCAGTACACCGAAATAATTTAACAACCTTCTGACTGTATTTGTATGAGTATTGACGGGGACTATTTGAGCAAGCGGAATATAAGATTTCTCGTACCAAAATCTCTGAAGATAGATTTTATTTCCCACTGAATTTTCCAACTCAAGGCATGTTGACGAAAATACTATTTCCTCAATCATGACAGATGAGCTGGAAGTGTCATTTTTAGACTCAATTCTCCTGCTGTCATTATATTTACTAGTAGTTCTGTGAACAGTAGACCTCGCGCAGTTATAACGACGTCCCAAACCATAAGCACATCCACACTGATACACTAGCTATTTATTTGAACAGATCATGCTTACACAAGATTTAATTATCATATAACGCTTTCCGGAATTTAGCGCGAGAAAACCAGACGAGCTGTTATAAGTTCTCTGCATCCTATTTAATAGTGCATAAAAATTGCATTTATTGAGGCATGCAATTTATAGTCTACACAGCTGCTAAATTTTTTACCAAGTTACATTGAGATATTGAATTTCATGCGTCATGGCATGCGATTTATAGTCAACTCGACAGCTGATTTATGATGAATAATTCTATAGTCTGATTTTCACTCTAATATTGACGTATGAAGGAGGCTCCTTTTTCCTTTTATATTATCCTTGAAATGCAAAATTTCCAAAAACCTTGTATATACGTCGACGCGCAATTTAAAAAGGAACATACCTGTCAAATTTCATGAAAATCTATTACCGCGTTTCGCCGTAAATGTGCAACATATAAACTTATAAACATATAAAAATATAAACATATAAACATATAAACATATAAACATATAAACATATAAACATATGAACATATAAACATATAAACATAAAACATATAACATATAAACATATAAACATATAAACATATAAACATATAAACATATGAACATATAAACATATAAACATATAAACATATAAACATATAAACATATAAACATATAAACATATAACATATAAACATATGAACATATAACATATAAACATATAAACATAAAACATATAAACATATGTACATATAAACATATAACCATATAAACATATAAAAATATAAACATATAAACATATAAACATATAAACATATAAACATATGAACATATAAACATATAAACATATAAACATATAAGCATATAAACATATAAACATATATCTCCCATCCCTTTCATAGAACCAACATACAAGCTGTTGGTTCACTCATCAATAAAATACTTGAGGCTTTTGAGGGTAAACGCTTTGTTCAGGCCACCTTCTGTGACCTGAGCAAGGCATTTGATTGTATTGACCATTCCGTTCTTCTGGATAAGATGGCGGCAATGGGATTCCCCAATAGATTATTAAAATCTTATCTACGAAAGCGAAAACAGATAGTGTACGTATTAAGGGATCAAGATCCAAGGTATCAGAAGTCAAGTATGGTGTACCACAGGGTTCCGTGCTCGGGCCGCTGCTTTTTATACTTATGATAAATGACCTACCAAGCTTCGTAAAGAATCAGACAATATTGTATGCCGATGATACAACTTTTGTATATGAGAGTAATGACATTCACAAACTTGAAACTTCATCGGCAACATCTATGTCTAAAGCATCGGATTGGTTTAGAGCAAAATATATAATTAATAAGGAGCGAATGATTCAATGTAATTCGGCTAACTTACTACACAAGATAATAATAATCATCAAGAAACTTAATATGATAAAGAAAATTATACAGAGTGGAAAGATGATACAAATTAATTATGCAATGAAAGAAAATGTTCAAAGGTAACATATAATGTACAATTCCAACGGCTATGACTTCAGATTCCCAGCACCGCGATAGTAGACAGAGCAGCAGCACTACAGTGAGTACGGTATTATTAGTAATAGTCAGTCAGTCTATAATTCGATGTAGTCAGTTGAATAGTTGTTTATATTATTAAGGTGTTAACATCTATAATTAGATGTTATGATCGCCTCTGACATGTCTCTTCCCAGATATACCAACCACTCGGAAACCTTTCTCTTGAGTACTGCGCAGCTCTGTATGTTTTTCAAGTGAGGAGGAATATTTCTGTAAAGGATTTGTGATATGTAGGATGAATTCGTGATGGAAAAGGTTCTTACTAGTCTGTCTGTCAATATTCTCGATGTATTTGAACTGCGGGTACCATAATTATGAATGTGATGCACAAAGATGTTTTCTGAATTCTTAAGAGAGTAGATCAATAATGTTTTTAAATAGAGTTGTCTCAAGTTGAATACATTGAATTCATTGAAAAGCGCGTGTGTTGGATATCTACGACCCTTACCAAGAGCTGCTTTGATGATGGAATTCTGGATTACATTGAGTGGTTCCAAAACAGATCTATAACCTCCACCCCAAGCTATTATACCTCCCATAAGCAATGATTGGCAATATGCAAAGTAACAGAGCCTCAATTCAGCAGGGAATAGAATGTCATGGAGTTGCCTGAAAACAAATATGAATTTCCTTAATTTATTTTTCATGTAATCCACATGATTAGCCCAGTTCATAGAGCTATTGAAAACGATTCCCAAGTATTTGTGTGAGTCGACTTTTGAAATACTCTCACATTGACAGTCATTTGCATTGAGATTCCCGCAAGCATGCAGCTTTATACTTTCGATGTTGATGCTCAAGTTGGACCTCAAAGCTATGGGTAAGAATTTTGTTTTAGAAACATTCACTGTGAGTGAGTTCTGATCAAACCATTTTTTAACCAGACAAAGATCCCTTGTTGACGATGCAGTAACTTCTTCCCAGTCTGAACCATCAAATAAAATAGCTGCATCATCAGCAAATAAAAACATTTTACCAGTTATATTAATTCTTGACAAATTATTGATATAAATTAGAAATAGAATCGGGCCCAAATTACTTCCCTGCACCACCCCATAGTCTATTGGTAGCGTAGCACTCTCAATATTGTTGATTGTAACAAACTGCTTCCGCTCCCTCAAATAGCTGGAAAACCATTCTAATGCTTTCCCTCTTATGCCAACCTGTTCTAATTTGTGAATTAATTTATGCCTATCCAAGGAGTCAAAAGCTTTAGCCAAATCAATGAAAGCTAATAGACCACGCTTATTGTTATTTATTATACTATTTATATCCTTATTTATATTGAAGAGGGCATCGTTTATATTTCTTTCTTTCCTAAATCCGTACTGAAAATCTGTAAGAATTGAGTTGTCTTCTAAGTAAGAACTAAGTTGTTCTTTAACAACTTTCTCGATAATTTTAGAGAAGACACTTAGGAGCGAAATTGGTCTATAGTTAGATTTGTTGGTTGCATCAGATGACTTATAGAGCGGAATAACTTTAGCTGTTTTAAAATTGGAAGGGAAAATGCCAGAGACAATACTGCAATTCACTATATGTAAGATGGGCTTTGTAAATAATTGAGAATTTTCTTTTACTAGGGAAGCAGGAATTCCATCACACCCAGGTGCAGAGCCACCTCGTAAATCGTTGATATGTCTAAGAATATCATCTTCGTTTACTCTACCAAGAAGAAATGTTGTATCTTCTGCATAATCCCGATCATCTACTACTAATGGTCCACTAGGGGCAATACATTCAGCAAGATTTTGACCAACTGTAGAGAAGTATTGGTTGAACTCATCAGCCACATCCCTTGCAACGCCCTCATTAACTTCTGATGAATTCTTCTTTGTAAATTTTCCAATTGGGAACTTATCTTTTGATATGCTTTTTCCAGCTATTTCGTTCAAGACCCCCCAAAACTTCCGTGGGTTATCTTTACACTCATTTATATTTGTCTATAATACTGCTGTTTTTGAAATTTTATTAGACTAGTTAGTCTGTTTCTGTATGCTTTAAAATGATTTTTTAATTCTACATTGTAGGGCTGTTTTTTGACCAATTTACTGAGCTTATCTCTTCTCCTAATACATTTAATCAGACCAGTTGAAATCCAAGGTTTGATTTTATTTAATCTATTACAATGCCTGTGTGGTTTATGAGATCTGTTCAGTATTGATTGTAGGATTCTCTCAAAGTTTAATGCGCTTTCATTGACGTCATTAGTATGTAGAACAGCCTGCCAGTCTTGACTTCTTAGAAGTGATGTGAAGGCAGATCTGTCCAAGTAAGTAGTGTGAGTGGGAGGCAATTCAGGCACCAGCGTCTAGTTCGATTTGTAAGGCAGTACAGTAGTGGTCGGTAATGTGGCTATGGATAACTGCTGCCCGTACTTGGTCGTAATTGGGATGTTTTATAAAGCAGTGGTCAATGCAGGTCATACTGTCAACAGTCACCCGAGTAGGCTTATCAATGCAGCTAACAAATCCACCTTCCGCTAGGATGTTCAAATAACGCTCACCTCTATTGTCTGTATCCAATATATTTATATTTAAATCTCCCACAATTTTATTATGTTGGTGGAGTTTTTCGAAAGTGTACTACAGTATTGTTCTAGGCTGTCAAGAAAGGTGTCAATGTCACTATCATGAGTTCTGTATAAAGCAAGTAATTTAACTTGTCTACCGTCACACGTCCAGTCCAACATCAGTCCATAAACATCACCTAATGCAACCTCCCGGGGTTCAACCGACAGCGACTTATTTACAAAAATTATTGTACCATCATTTCTATTCCTTTTGTGATTAGTCGCTATCAAATCAAACCCCTCGAGCGGCGCTATGGTAGTATCATCGCAGTGCCAGGTCTCCGTCAGCACAACTATATCAAATTTCACATTCATTGCCCCTATGTTAATCAAGAAATCATCGAAATTTTTTGTGTAACTTCTGATATTTTGCTGTAAAATATTTATGTGATTCATTTCAGATGAAAAAACTTTAATCAGTTCAGTATTGTATGGAACTTCATTACAATAAACATATTGAAATCTGTCAATATCATCAGTAACCATTAAAGTGAAAAGTTATTATTATGAAGAAAGAGAGAAAGAAGAAGAGAATTGCAAAGGGAAAGAACAAAACAATTTGAGGCTCCACGCCGTGCCTCCCTTAAAAATAAAAGGTTGAAAATAAGTTTTTGCCATATTCTAATAAGAATAATAATTGTAAGAAATGTTTCAGATGAATTACGTTTATTATTTTAGTAGGCTAAATGAGCTGTATAGGCTATATATATAAACAATCTATTGTTATCAATAATGGCTCAACTCTATAGTAGGACGAGCAATCGAACCTCTCATAATATTCTGTTATCTGGAAGCCTATTCAGTTATGGAAAAAACTTGATAAAGATCATCAGTTGGGAATTGCAATCACAGTGAAGGAAATACTTTATTGATAAGTTGCATTCATTCCATAAGCGAAATTATCTAATTATATAACCGATTCAGTGTTGGAATTGAAACTAAATTTAGAACAATCTGACAGGAAAAGGAACAGATTTAACAAGCCTCTTGAATAACAATTTACATTCACTAGAATGAACATTAATATATCGTAGAATGTATGAACTTACGAATGAATATTATTGAAACCAATTAAAAATATTCGTTCAACAATCAAATTCAACTGTTTCCACAAAGAATGAATGAACAGATCAAAAATTCGATAATAGACCAAAGTGAATCAGTCAATCTACCAACTAATCAATTGATTGATCTTCCCATTCAACATTATAAGGAATAATAGAATAAATTAAACCACTTAAAATACAATAGAGGAGATTTCCAGACAAATATAGGCAGTAGCCATGATAATTTATAATCCATAACATTGGTTATAGTAGGCCAACAATTTTCAATATCCACTAGAGGTGAATGATATAATTGAATATCAAAGAAAAATAGAGTCAGTCAAGTCATATTCCTACATAGAAGGTTTTTAAAAGTTTAGTTACGCCAAAGTAGCAATGAAAGCGTTCAGTTCCGTATCAGAATTAATCACTGTGACCCTACCCTTATCAACTGGTCTTACCTTTATATTGCCCGCTTTATCCACCCACACATACTTGAATCCGTGATCCTTTTGCAGCTTCTTTACCTGAGATAATATCTTCCTCCGCATCGCAGTCAGCGACAAGTTGATGAAAACGGAGTGTTCCTCACCCCGAACACCAACGTCACGCGAAGAAAGATTCCTCATTTGTTTTTTCTTGTCGAGGACCATGTGTGCGACATCGCGTCGGACGAACTTGGCTATGATGCCCGGCGAGCGTTGATTTGCTCCCTTGGGAAGGCGGTGACAGCAGTCAATCGCCTCCGGACGCAGCTCGACTCCGACCGCTTTACAGGCAGCCAGCACCAGGTCTCTGGTATTTTCTTCACGCGCAGCAGGAATCCCGTGTATTTCGAGGGTGTTTCTTCGCCCATATTGTTCGAGAGTATCCACCCTCTCATTTAGCATATCCACATTTTTTTCAGTTTGGTATTTTCGGATTGCAAGTTCGATATTGTAGCCTGTTGGGTTTTGATTATTTCCTCAAGCCTGACTAAAGTTTCAGAAGTGGAGCCAAGCTTCTCCAGACAAGACTGAAGGGATATTTCCAGCCTTGACTCGGCTTGTGAAATGATAAATGTACCCTTTAACCGACTGACGATATCAACAAAGAGCTATGAAGTAATTGGGATCAAAAGCTACAATGAGCTATCAAGACAGGTGAAAGATTATCCAATCAGCGTTCTTAGACGTAAGCTTCAGGAGTGGCTGGACATTCCTTTTATGTTATTACTGAGTTCCTAGCTTTAAATGATGGCTCAATTCATTTCTAAGTTGAATGTATTGCATATTTTATTATTGTAAAGTCCTGTTTTTATTGTTTACATTATATATGTATATGTTGTATGTGTATGCGAATAACGATTGTGACGTTGTCCATTGCTTTTTTCAAAGTTTAATGACAATAAAATATTATTATTATTATATTATTATTATTATTATTATTATTATTATTATTATTATTATTATTATTATTATTATTATTATTATTATTATAGTTCTTCTGTACTGATAGCAGATATGATAATCAAGGATTTGTTTTTCATTTATCGAAATGAAACACCCTCCAAAACTGATTTCCAGAAGTGAATCTCAATCCCAGCAACTCCGAAAATTAAAATCAATAGTTGCTGATTAGAGCAAGCGATTTCGAGGACGAGTATTTTATCGAAAATGTGCATGTAAAGCGGTGCCTTTCATCTATGTTTGAAAGGAGCCTACGGCGGCATGATTCAATATTATCAGGTTCGGTACAAAGACACTCTCTTGTTTACTATTAAATTCGCTCTGGACGGAAATAGGAAAGTATTACATGACCCGTTCATTAGCTATTAGCAGTGGCTTTGACGCTCAATCGGAATTGGACCCTTTATTCGTTCTGTCTGTACTTCAACCTTTCACTTTCACATTCGTTCTCTCAACATCAAATACATAAGTCCTCAATTCTAGTGATAAAAACGAGGTTTTTATTTTCGTTGGATTTCTGCTTCTGAAAACATCGATATTATCAATTCATTTTTGCTTATTCACAAAGAACTAATGATAAGATTGTTATAGAACGGTTAATCAGATAATTTTCATCTCTCTGACCATCATTATGAATAGTTTATCGACTAAGTTATTCGTGTAAGTAAAATGTTATTTCCTGTGTGGAATTTAAAGTCAATCATATAGTCTTGTCACTAAACAATATTTTGCTTAATTAGTTATAGTGTCTTTTGAGAACCTAAATTCTCAGACAACTATAATTAAGTTTGGAAATCATGCGAGACCCCGATGGTGGAGGGGTTAGTGAAATTCTAGTACTATTCCAGTGGTGAGGAATCCGAAATAAAAATCATTTGACGATGATTGCCTCTATATTAAATATTTAAATTCAAACAACACTTTACAATAAATACTTTCTTCAATTAAAGATTATCTTTGTCTTTAAGAGACCAAAATTTAAGGGACACATTGAATTCTGGTGGGGAAAGATCAAGTACTCATCTTGTAGTTGTCGTCGCGATGTCCGGAGTCCCTGGCGGAGATGGATGAAGGGTGAGGATGATTAGTCGTCCTCCAGGAATGTTCAGGCGTCGCGGCGACAGATCCAAAAGGGAGTTAGTCTTGTTCTCTCCTCATCAGCGTTCAATGACGTACGATTCCATCCATGGTTGGAAGAAGTCGCCGGCCCTTTTACAATGGAAATTCTCAGCCCGATACAGAAACCTGATGACAAATTTACAACAGAACTAGAAACATAATAATTACCAATATCTAATAGTATTGTATTCAATTGATGATCTAGGTAGATCATCAAATCAATACAATTCACCGCTTCCTACGAGGAAATAAATAATATTATTAACATACATAAATCACTTCACCAATTATAAATCATATTCAATGACAATAATAAAAATACTCACCCAAAAGGGGTATTGAAGATCCAAAGTATAGAGGGAATCAATCGTCATCCTAATTCATCCCATTATTATGAATAGTTTATCGACTAAGTTATTCGTGTAAGTAAAATGTTATTTCCTGTGTGGAATTTAAAGTCAATCATATAGTCTTGTCACTAAACAATATTTTGCTTAATTAGTGAATGAAAAATGTGTGTAGTTTTCTCAATGCAAGGTATAATTTATAAGAATTCAAACAACAGAATTTGACTACCCACTAGTCACTCAATCACATTTCTTACTTTAATAAAATCGTTTGATAAACCGCAAGTTTTTCTTCTTTTCTCGAATGCATCTTTCAAATCTTAATGAATCCAAATCAAAGACTTTTCTATTATCATCGCCCATTGAATGATCTACCTGTTGGCAGATTTTAGAATATTACATACAGAACGTTACAGGAGTTTTAGTATGCGGAGTTGAAAGTAGAACACTAGCTGTCATCTACTGGAGAATTTCGAGTTGAAATGCAAAGTGTTGTTTTCAACATTGCTTAAGAGTAAGTTTAAAGGTATTATAATTTTCCTTATGTTGGTTATTAACATTTCATGGAATCAAACAATTGAATGTGCAATCATGTTTGAAGATAAGAGAAGCGTGATATACTGTGGTAGAGAGATTCCTCTAGCTTTGGATGAGTTATTAAGGATTATCACATTCTGCTTCCAGCCATAGATGTGAAAAAAATGAGTAACACACGTGTGCCACATATATCCAATCACTTATCATACATGTTTACATAACAATACTCTATCTTTTCAATTGGTCGTTATTCGAGCGTGAACAACCAAAAGTATGAATATGCAAATTGCACATCACTATTCATTTCCAATCCAGTGTGAATCGTTTTGAAAATACCAAATAATGGAGAAAGGTTCTCTGCTGTACGATGTATGCCAAAACTGAACGGCTCTTAATCACGTCTCTATCACACGTGCTCAAACAATGGTATATTTGAGCATCATTATAATATGGTGTGTGACTCATTATGAATTTATGATGAGATTTCTTTGAAGTGAACCTTTTTTGCTTTGAAATGGATGATCGTACACAAGAGAAATTCATTGTAATATAAAAATTTAAGTTAAATCATCACGTTCAAAATTGTATTCTCTCTCCTCTGCCTCCTTCTTCCGTCGTTCTCTCAAAAATTGAAGTCAAATGACTTTCCTTCAACATCATATTTTCACCCTCTACTATGATAAAATCTTTCTCCTCGAATTCCCCTCCTCCTTCTTCTCCGCATTCTTCAGGTACTCTCTATCTCATTCACCTACTTTTTATCAGTATTTTTTACAATTCTTATATATTCTATTTCTCAATTCTACATCTTCTGCCTCCTCCATTATAGCATCATGTTAATCTTCTTCCGCTTTTCATATCCTTCTCTCATTCACCTATACTCCATACACTTCTTTTTTCTCATCACCTCCTCATCCTTTTTTTTCTTCTTCTTCTTTTTCATCCTCTTCTTCTTTTTCTCTCTCTTCCACTTCTTCTTTTTACTTTCCTTGCCCAATTACCATAGGTAAGGAAAGTATTGCTTTCCGAGAAAAATTAAGGTACCCCAATTTCTAAATTTCTATACGTTTCAAGGTCCCCTGAGTCCAAAAAAGTGGTTCTTGGGTATTGGTCTGTATGTGTGTGTGTGTGGTGTGTGTGTGTGTGTGTGTGTGTGTGTGTGTGTGTGTGTGTGTGTGTGTGTGTGTATGAGTGTATGTGCGTCTGTGTACACGATATCTCATCTCCCAATCAACGGAATGACTTGAAATTTGAAACTTAAGGTCCTTACACTATAAGGATCCGACACGAACAATTTCGATCAAATGCAATTAAAGATGGCGGCTAAAATGGTGAAAATGTTGTCAAAAACAGGGTTTTTCACGATTTTCTCGAAAACGGCTCCAACGATTTTGATCAAATTTATTACCAACAATAGCCATTGATAAGCTCTATCAACTGCCACAAGTCCCATATCTGTAAAAATTTCAGGAGCTCCGCCCCATCTATGCAAAGTTTGATTTTACATTCCCAACTATCAGGCTTCAGATACAATTTAAACAAAAAAATCAAGTGAAAAAGATTGAGCATAAAAATCTCTACAATTAATGGTCAGTTAAATTCTCACCTAAAATTGAAAATAAGCTCGAAATTCGAGAAAATGTGATTATTTCAATTGCAAACTCTTGGCAACTGTTGATTCTATTAAATAATTCACTATGAAGATATAGCAGACCTCGTGTGTTTCCAGCGTTATTGTCCTGTCACCAGCTGGCTCAGATCTTTGAAATTTGAATAGTAGTAGACTTGAGATGCGCGGGAACACTAGCGTCAGGTGATCAATTTTCATAACGGCAAGGAAAGTTGTGTGAGTGCGCCACACCAGATTTTTTTTCTTCTCTCTATCCTATGCTTTTTCTTTATCACCCTTCATTCGCCTTCCTTCTTTCTCTTACCTTGCTACTCCTTCTTTTCATGACTTTGTTCCTATATTCTCTTTCACATCCTCCTCGTTATTTTTCCTCTCTTCATTCTCCTCCACCACCCTCTCCTCCTTCTCCTCCTCATTCATACACTGACTGGCCTCTGTTTGTAGTGGCGACCGAATCTTTGAAAGGGACTCTTCTGTGAGCCGTGACAGAGGAGTTGTTTGCCACAGTTCACTGTCAGTATTGTTTGAATGGAGAGTCATACTGTTATTCATGGTAAGTGCTGTCAGTATAGAGTGAATCTCAGCTCTGGCTCTGATATCAGGATCATGATTCTAACGCCGGAGGAGGAAGACACTGACTTGAAAGAAGAATATTACGCCGCCCGAAAACAATGCTCGCAAAAACAAAACTCGACTGTCTCTCTTCTCATCTTCAGTTACACTGTTTTTCTGAACTGATGCACTCCTTCTTTCCAGCTTCTCAATGAAGCATACTTTTCGCCAGCACTCTTTATTCTGGTAGTTGATGTGTTCATATTTGTTCTATTTGGTAAATGCTCACATAGTATCTCAAGTAATAGGCTATTTCTAATAGAGCTAGTGAACTTCTGTAATTTGAATTTATGGAACATTTTGGCTCCGAAGCAATTTTCAAACAAACTTTAACATCATAGGCTTAATCTTAAGTATAAATTCACAACTGTTTTCAAGCTCTCATGATATTAACTCAAACTTTTTTTCTGGGATGACATAAAATCATTTCTCCAAATATTGTGGGGATGTGTCTCTGGTGGAACTACGCTCATTTATCATATCCGAAAAGTTTTGGAGTACTCTCTAGAAGAAGCTGTTGGAGCATTGCTCAAGGACATGAACCAGTCTCACGTTTCAACCACATGCATGAAACTAGATAACAAAATAATGAATGGTAAAAGTAACATAATCAACTACTTTTATGTGCTTTCATTGTCCGTACGAAATAGATCACTCACTGTGTAGCTTATGATTTTCATAGTGCTATTCTCGCATCCCTTATATGCTCTCGATGGCTGCAAACGTCGGCTGCTTTAACAGTTCACAGTTCTTATGACTGATTCGGTTTACTCCACAAATATAGATGCAGGAGAGATAGATATAACGGCTCTGATTTTTGTACTAGACAATATGGTATCATCACCAATGCCACTCGCCACCATCTGACAAAGGGGTTAGCAGTGTAAGATGATACCGAGCGGAATCAAAGGCGATACTCTATCAGAATACCCTATAAATTCTATTAATTTGTATTGCTGCTGCAACTTAATACTATGACCCTTGAATTCTTCCAAATCGGATGTGATGGTTCTGAATAATCTAAGTAAATCTTGAGAACGTAATATTTCCAAAGATTTAGTCATCAATGCTGCATATCGCCGATTTATCCAACTTATTCGGTGAAGAATATAGTTGGTTGATAATTCAAATACTATGTCGATACTGGTAATAAAATAGACTATAACAATATTGGTCATGCATGAAGATAGGATCATAAATAAAAGGTACACCATTCAACATGTTAAAAATCTATAATAACATGAAAATATCAACGAGCAACAAATTTTAATAATATAATAAAAAATAACTGAACAAAAAATAGAGCAACAAATATAAAAATAATATGAGAAAATATATATATCAAGAAAAAATATCACAGATAGCTCACTGAAGATTTTACTTGGCTTATTTGCATTCATTAATATCATGTGCTTCTTTAACCAACATATATTCTTTCAACTTATACAGCTCAGTTGTCGACTTGCTGTTGCTTGTTGAATAAAATTTATAAATCTTACATCCAATAGATATTAAAAAATATAAATATTGAAATATATCTCAGGGCTTGGGTTCGGCTTCTGGTGGAATTCAGATAAATCAATTTATCTTATGAACATGAGCTTCATAAAAATTCTAATAAATTACTGATAAAAAAGATAACTGAGTGAGCATATATGATAAATCGAATATTATTAAATATTCCATCTGTGCATACTTAAATATTTAAATCTCATAAATTGTTCTCAATAATATTCCCTTTACATTTGAATATTTGCACAAATTTCAATATTAATTTTAATCTTTAAATAACCCTTCGACAAGCTAGCTTTATTTAGTTGTGATTATTTCGTAGCACTGAGGGCCCTCCTTAATAACTTTTCAAATAAACTCACGTGTCGATTTTCCACAATTATGATGGCGATCCGGATTCGTTTCAATGTCCTAGGCCTTTTCTGGTGGCTGCTGTCGTCTTCTCCAATGGGACTATTTAAATTTAATGACTCATGTCATACTACGTCCTCACTGAGTCTTATGAAATTTAATTTTTAATTATTCAAACAACTTAACTTTTAACACAAAAATTATTCATAAAGGGATCTAGTCTTGTGCTCTCAAAATTGGTGTGCATCCCTGGTGACCTCTGGCAAGCAAGTTGGTATGGATCTTCCCCTATTCTTCTACAACCATACTTCCGACGTTTCAATTGACATAAAATTTAAATATCCACTCTCATTGGTGGATTTAAAATACTCCGCTATGATGTAATTTGATACTGTCAAGTAGTCCATACAAAACTGTCATATTACTATCCATTGAGTGGATATTTTAGTCTTAAATTCTTATTTCACATTGGCTACATAAATATATACGTTCTATAAAGATTACAAATTTATATGATTATGAATAACTATATATAATCCCTATCACTGACATGAGTCTCATTTCTGTGAAAATTTCAGGAGCTCCGTAATATTCTTGAGAAAAATGGCGGATAATGACTAAAAATCCATGTTTTCACGGTTTTCTCGAAAACGGCTCTAACGATTTCCTTCAAATTTATACCATGGATAGCTATTTATAAGCCCTATCAACTGGCATGAGTCTCATTTCTGGGAAAATTTCAGGAGCTCCGTAATATTCTTGAGAAAAATGGCGGATAATGACTAAAAATCCATGTTTTTCACCGTTTTCTCGAAAACGGCTCTAACGATTTTCTTTAAATTCATACCATGGATAGATATTCATAAGCACTATCAACTGGCATGAGTCTCATTTCTGGGAAAATTCCATGAGCTCCGTAATATTCTTGAGAAAAATGGCGGATAATGACTAAAAAACCATGTTTTTCACGGTTTTCTCGAAAACGACTTTAACGATTTTCTTCAAATTTAAACCATGGTTAGCAGCTATTCATAAGCCCTATCAAATGACATGAGTTTTTTCCTGGGAAAATTGCAGGAGCTCCGTAATATTCTCAAGAAAAATGGCGGATAATTACTAAAAAAAACATGTTTTTCACGATTTTCTCAAAAATAACTTGACCGATTTTTTTCAAATTCATACCTGTATAGTATTTATCAGCTCTATCAACTGGCCTGAGTCTCCTTTCTGGGAAAACAATGGGGGGTCCACCCCATTCTTGGGAAATGGACTTAGTAACCTCCTTCTCGTGCATGAGGTAGGTAGGTAGCGCAGTTCATAAAAGAACACATAGTCGAGATATTCATCTGTAGAACAGCTGTTTTGACGACTTAAAAAAACGACGACTAAAAAAATCATCGAATTTCACAATTATTCACACAAAGAAAAAGTACTTTGAAACCAATTATATATACATATACAGAAGTCTGATCGTAGTTTCAAATATGAGCAAGGAAAGTTGTGTGAGTGTACCACACCAGATTTTTTATATTTTGTTCATGCTTGATTGATACAATAAATATTTTTGTGCTTTCTTAATTGCTTTTTTGTTTACATTCATTTGGCATGCTTGCTTACTGAACCCTCTGATCATAGTCTAAGCGAATGCTATTTATACGCAACTAATTTACCACAAGGTGTCTGGCTATATCTCAAAATATATGGCTTGACCGATTACAAAGGTCGCCGACTAGTAAATACCAAAGAACCTAACCTCAAATACTATATAGATTGAATTATTAAATAAATAGCAACAATACTTTTATTTTCATTTGGCTGTTCAAAATCATAGCCTTGAGAGCCGTTATTATTACCGTTGACACCGTATCTGGTGATAACAATCTTTCAGTACAAGATTTTGGGGAATACCCAAGTTTATATTCTTACATACTAAAATGTCATACATAATTAATTCACATGTCACTGAATTGTAATCCAATCTATTGAAATACTGAACTGTACTTGTGTAATGGAACTCGTTGGTCAATATACCAATGGATATTGAGGGAAGTAATCCTGGAATTTTCTTTTTAAGAATGCCAGATATTAGATTTGAGATGAGAATATAATATATTATATTTTCACTATCATTGGAAATGATACCGTGGATAGTATCTATTTGCTCATGATACTATTAATTATGCAAATAGATACAATACACTGTATCATAAGGTTTAAAAGTTTCAAATATCAATATTGAGTACTATGATCGAGATAACGCTGAATGTCGCTGAATGGGAAGTCCTACTGCGGCTCTGCGGTTGTAGATGGGTTCGCGAAATATTTTGAGTCAGTGTATGAGGTTGATACACACGCCGCCCCTGATATGCATGAGATTTGATTCTGTCTCCTCTGACGAGATCCTGTCTGCCATTAGAAGCCTTAGATCTGGCTGTTCCGAGGGCCCTGACTTAATACCTACTTTTATTGTGAAGGGTTGTGCAGAGGCACTCCTTAGCCCATTGCAATTCATTTTTAATTTATCGATTAGGACTGGCCAATTCCCTTCTAAATGGAAGGTCGCTAGAATTACTCCTATCTTCAAGTCAGGTAAGAGAACTGATATAAGTAATTACAGGCCCATATCAATTTTAAATTGCTTTTCCAAAGTTTATGAAAGAATTTTGCAAGCAGTTATATACAGGCAGGTGAAGGGAGTAATCGCGGACGAGCAACATGGATTTCTGTCAGGCCGTTCTACGGTGACTAATCTAATGGAGTTCAGCAATGAGGTATCCAGAGTTCAGGGATCTCTCAAAGGCATTCGATTCAATCAATCACAGAATATTAGTTAAAAACTAAAGTCGATTGGTTTCTGTACAAGCCTGGCAAATCTTGTTGAGAGCTATTTGAATTCAAGAGTGCAGTATGTTAGAGTACATAATTTCAAGTCTAGAACTTTCAACTGTACATCTGGGGTGCCTCAGGGTTCTAACCTTGGACCACTTCTCTTCCTTCTCTTCATTAACGATCTCCCTGCTGTCTTTGATGGTTCATCCTGTCTGATGTATGCAGATGATGTGAAGCTGTACAAAGCGATTTTGACCCTGATGACTGCCTTAGCCTTCAAATGATGTTGATAAACTAAGTGTATGGTGTATGAATAATGGCCTTAGAATAAATATAGCTAAATGCAAAACTTATCATTTACCCGGCAGGTAGCTTCATACAGATGCATCTATAGTATTGATGGTATACCGTTGGAGGAGGTAGAGTATTTTAAGGACCTGAGTGTGATTTACAGCTCTGATTTTACATTCAATAAACATATAGACCTCTTGTGTAGTAGGGCCAATCAGCAGATGGGGTTTATCCTGAGAACATTCACCTTTCAATGATGTCTCACCCATAATATTTCTGTATAAATCTCTTGTCCGAAGTATTCTTGAGTATGCGTCTGAAATTTGGAACCCTTATTGTAATGATCAAGTGCTACTTTTGGAGCGTTTACAAAATAAATTTTTAAGGTACATTTACTTCAGGAAATTAATCCTGGAATTTTCTTTTTAAGAATGCCAGATATTAGATTTGAGATGAGAATTGGAAATGATACCGTGGATAGTATCTATTTGCTCATGATACTATTAATTATGCAAATAGATACAATACACTGTATCATTTCCAATTATGATCAGATTTAAAAGTTTCAAATATCAATATCGAGTACTATGATCGAGATAACCTGAATGTTTCGAGAGAAGGTAATCACGAATAGCATTCTGAAACATGCTGAATCTGTATAGTTCAGACAGAGCTTCGGTACGAAAATTCAACGTTTTCATAGGAAAAGATACTGTATGAAGAGAGTCTGAAATAAGATAGTAGATAACATGGTGTTTTCCAGAGAAAGTTAATCTTTTTAGAAGAGATAAACGAGGTAAAACACGTTACTGTACTTCTCACTGATAGCTGTTGTCGACTCAACCTTGAATTCTGGGAGATTTCACGTCCAGTGTATACGGGGTGGAAATTAATTTACAAGATATGATGGGATTCATTTCCATCATAAACTTGCTAATTAGCATAGTTCCCTCCACCCCTAATAATTATGATACAAGGCTTTCATCGCTGCGAATGGTTGAATCCGCTCCAAATTCTGCATCTGGTAAAATGGACCAATAAACAAAGTATCTGTTTAGCTTTACCGCCTCTGACAGCGAACGTAACAACTTGTATGGAATTATAGAGATGAGATAATCAAGATTACAATATTAATAAGCTTTAATGACAGTGTGAAATTTCACAGAGTTGTAGTAGAAGTTCAGTGAATCAATTCCTTCCGTGTTTCTTATATTTTCATCGTGGTACCAGGTATTATACAATGTCGTTTTGAGGAAATTTCTATTCAGTAACGAAATGATTATTTTCTATACTCTATGTTCATTGGAATGATTGTTGGTAAGGGAGGGTGTGTGCACACAAGGAGCGATCAAAGGTGCCAAGCTCTGCAGTCCACGTTCTCTTCATGGACAAATTAACGGCGGCCAAATACAAGCACACAGTTCTCAATTGATGATAAAATGAAGGAAAAATACACCATCATACAGAGACCTATAATTATCTATAGCCTCAATATCAATTTGATAGCATAATAAAACGTCTTATTTAATATGATATGCCATACTAATTCAAAAATTAACTTCCAAGAACGCCTGACCGCTTTCTGAGTGCACACACCCTCTCACTGTCACAGCAAAATGCACTGTTGCTCTTATCGTTATTGAAATTTGAATAACTGAAATCCTCGTTATTAAAATAGTCCATTCCACAGTTGAAACTCTCGTTATTGTAACAATGCATTCCATATTTTATAAGCACATTTTTCAAAAAAATATATTTTAATAAAAATTAGGAAATCGTATTCATTTGCTCGAAAAATTAGAGAACAATGTTGATGATGTTCGTTGTCCAATTTGATTGTGAAGTTCAGTGGAGATTGATGAAAAATGAAATTTCTATTCTTACAACTCGAACATTATTACCAATGGTTGCAAGACACTTTATCAGGCACTCTCTGTCTTCAGATATTGAAAAATAGTTATATTCATCAATAATTATAAATTTCATCGACTACTGTTGAATCTTGATGATTTCATCACGTAGACCACTTAGTAAGAGCAACTCATTCAGAAATTCAAAGCACTTCAATCATATAATTCAATATCAACATATCAAATTCTTTATTGTATGCCTATGATAGTTTCGAACAGTTTGGGAATATTATTCTAATATAAAAGATTCTAGGCCAATTTTGAACAATTCTGTTGTCAAATGGTGAACCGTGGTTTTCTGAAGAGATCGGACCTGAAAGACTCCCTTGTGATTTTGCTCTGCTATTGTTTCGGAATTGGGGCGATAGTCGGACTTGAACCACTGGTAGGCAGATCAATCATCAATCATCAATCAAACCAGGTGAGCTCTTCCCATCATTATATTGATTTGGACCCAGTTAGGGGATATAGAGACAATAACTTCATCGAGACAACTTATTGGCTACGAGTCTGAAAACCACCTTAGCGCAAGTCAACCTACGCCCAACATAACCCACCAATCTCACACCGAAACTTCAATCCATCAAGCCAAATTTATAAAAGTGCCTTACGATACTAACTAGAAATTTTCAATTCAGATGGATTCAAAACGAAAATAAATTGACATATTGCACTGAAATATCGTAAAAATATAATTATAAAATATATAATATATAATATATCTGATGAATATAGATCTTTTCTCATCCTATCTATACTAGGTTACCTTTCTCAAAACAGATGAATCGAGATACAGAGTATGATTGAAAGTGAGTGGATTCAAGAAGAGTTGTGGAGAAGTTTCGGGTTGTAGATGGTAGCGGTAATGTATAGCACTTGAATGAAATATGTATGAGGCGAGAAGAGCTCACAAGTCAGTTGTAGTTGACGAGGCGTGATCATCCCTCAGGAAACCGGATAAGAAGTTTATGGTGTGCGATTCACTAACTACAGTCAGCATTGGTTGTGAGGAAAGCACTGGTATTATCCATGAGAAATGCTGACAGTCCAAAGTGAAGCAACAGCCACTGTCGTGGTTGACACGAATAAAGATCTGACAAGAGCTATGTGACTAGATGTGATCTGAGCTGAGTAGTGCCATGCTAAGGAAATTTGATGAGTTTAGACTAACCCAGATGGAAAAATTGAGATGGGAATGCTTCTCAAAGCGACGTCCTATGTATTATGTATTCTGCATACATACAAAATAATATAGTGGTTGGTCTACCAGACAATGCTTTCTTCTGTCTCCTACTATAGACAACAGCAGAGAACGAGAATAGTCCGATGGAAATTGAAACTGCTGAGTCACTACCTCCATAAACAAAGCCGTAGTGCATTCGAGTGACGTCAGCACAGGTAGGGCTCCTACACCAATAACAATTCGTTGATTTCAGCTGATCTATATCAGCTAGTGTTTTTATTGGTGTAGGAGTCCTACCTGTGCTGACGTCGCACGAATGCACTACGGCTTTATGGGTCCGTATCACAGAGACAAGTTCTCATAGAGACAAGTAGTGTTTTTGAACGATATTAGTGTCACAGAGACAAGTTTCATAGGAACAAGTATTTTTATAAATGGCAGTCTTACAGGAACAAGTTCCCACAGAGACAAGGTGAGTCTCACAGAGACAAGGTCAGTCTCACAGAGACAAGGTCAGTCTCACTGGAACAAGTAGTGTCACTGGAACAAGAAGAGGGGTACAGTCCCATTCGAACAAGTGGAACAAGTATCAGAAAGACAAGGTCAGTCTCACAGGAACAAGGTTGGTGTGGTGTGTTGCCTACACATGAGGATGAAGGCATTCCATTTGCTCTAATAAATTGGATGTCATCTGTTTTTTAATATATATACATATGTATTATGGTGACATGAATAGAATAGAATGACTGCCTTCTTTTTTCTTAGAAAGTGATGTTAGGGCGCAGTCGACCCTCTCTTACACTCCACTCTCTATCAAGTATTATAACAAACCAAAAAAATAATATGATTAAAAACAAATAATAGTTAAGCTATCTACTGATTTAAAATAATAACAAATTTTAAATTATTGAAAAGAAAGAGAAAAAATGACATTGAAAAAAATACATAACAATGCTGAATAATAGTATTTTCTGATTCTTCATCACTTTAGTAAAAAATAACACACTACAGAATATAATACAGTAGGCCTACATAGCAACTGAAGTGTTTGCTATACATTTAATTTCCTACTAATATTATCACTATGTAAATCTCAAGTGGATAAGTAAATTACATTATGATTTATTTAAATAGTAGAATAGAATCTTCCTTCAATCAACAAACAACGTGACAAACAACGCTCCTTCAATCCACGTGACATACATATATAAATATATAATTTACATATGTAAATAATGTGGTGACATCATTTGATGCCAGCTTTAAATGCTTCTCCTGTGGAGAAAAAATGATGAATTTAGTGGACTGTTTAGTGTATCCTAGACATTTAGATTCAAATCTACATGGCAATTGATTCCCCTTTTCATCCAGGATATTTGTGGTTTCTTAAAATTTCGATTCATTGACCGAGCGAAGTGAGTTCTAAGATTCAAGTCGACGGCTTTACATTTCTCTTTATGTTTATATGTTCCGCAATTAAGGCGAAACGCAGCAATAGATTACCATGAAATTTGACAGGTATATTTCTTTTGAAATTGTGCCTCGACGTATATACAAGGTTTTTTGGAAATTTTGCATTTTAAGGTTAATACAATAGGTAAAGTCTCCTACGAACGCCAATATTACAGTAAAAATGAGAATAGAATCATCCATAATAATTCAACTGTTGAGTGAATTTTCAATTGCATGCAATAGCGCATGCAATTAATAAATATTTATATATTATGGACAGTATGAGACGAGGCTGTGTTTTATAACTGCGCGAGGTCTACTGTTCATAGAACTACTAGTCCAGGATTAAAATGTCGTTTTACCAAAATCATCAAATATTTTATAATTCAATACAATGATACATGTACAAATGTAAAGCTGACTAGCACCGAGGTAAAATCAATTTAATATTAAATAATTTGAAATATATTTCAAGTTGTTAGGCTTCATTTATTCATTGCACACCTCTTCTTCTTACAGCTCAATCGTTTGATTGGTTGGCAGCCTTCCATCTAAATCTGTCCATTGCTACTCTCTTCCATTGTTCATAGCTCATAGCACCCAGATCCTTCGTCATTTGTCTTAAGTACTGTAGCCGGGGTCTCCCACGACCCCTTTGTCCATTAACTGTACCTTCCATAATACTTGACATAAATGCGTCGTGTCTTATTATGTGTCCAATCCAAGAATGTCGTCTGGCCTTGAGAAAATTCAGAAGAGATCTTTTTTCTGCCGCCCTCTGGAATACCTCCTCATTCGTAACTCTGTCTGTCCATTTTATTTTGAGCATACGCCTCCAACACCACACTTCAAAAGCATTGTACACCCATTTTATAATTATGGGTTATCAGAACCTATTAGAATTATGAATATTATTTTTCTGTGTCAAAAAAGAGCTTTGTGTGCTATCTTTAATCTGGGCATGAGGGAGTCCTGTACGCATTTTATTCTTAGACAATGGTATGACAATGAAAAAATTCTTTATAAGGCGGAGAGAGGACTTAAAAGTCCTAACTCCGCCTAATAAAGAATTTTTTCATTCCATTTATATTGCCACTTCCATGTATTTACATTATGAATTGTTTAATATTTGTAAAGCAAAGCTTCAATCTTTTCAATTTGAGAGGAAGCATTCATGAGCATAACACACGGACAGGTAGTTAGATTGATCTGGGGCGTGCTAGGCTTACCAAAACACAAAACATGTACTGCTATTATAGGAGTGAAAATTTTCAACAGGTTATCACTGGAAGTACGGAATTATGATCTTGATAGTTTTAAGAGAGCAATAAAAGGATGGTTGAAGGATAAAGCAAGTTATTCAATCGAGGAAATGCTGGTCTATAACTCTTATCCATAGATAAAATATTTTAGTACGGTAGCCTATTTGTATTTTAATCTGTGATAAAAATAAAATATAATATAATATGTATTATAATATACAGAGTGACTGTAATTGCCAGGTGATTGAATCGGTCAACGAGTTCAAATACCTGGGTATAATCATTGATAATAGATTATCTTGGCATCCACACATTTTCTACTTGAAAAAAATTACGGAAATTGATTTTTGTTTTTTCAATACTGAAGGGCATTCTTAACACGAAGGAATTGAGGACAGTGTATCACGCACTTGTGCAGTCAATCCTTACCTATGGAATTATTATCTGGGGAGGTGCGTGTGATACTAAGATTGCAGAACTTTCAGTGTCTCAGAAAGCTATTATCAAAGCCGGACTGGGCCTGGAAAGAACATATTCTTCCGAACGTTTACTTGTTTATTTTAATGTTCTAACTATTAAGAAGCTTTATGTTAAATTTGTCTTAATGTATGCGTTCAAGAATAAAATGAACTTAAATATTCCAGCACAACAAGAACATAGGACTAGAAGCGGACATCATCTGCATCCCAATTTAGAGAGAAATTCGCGAGCTGTTTGCGACAGAAATGTCTCTTATGTAATCAATATGATTCTGCGGAATGCTCCCCCCCATATAAGTCATCCAGGTTCTTGTACTGTACTAAAATACAAGAAAGTGCTACATGAATGGTTGGCATCTTTGAATAACTATCAATGTGGTAGATTGATCAAATCAATGTATGTGTAACGCTTTGGAATTTATTCACTCATGTGTGTGTGTGTGTGGTGTGTGTGTGTGTGTGGTGTGTGTGTGTGTGTGTGTGTGTGTGCGTGTGTGTTTCCCTTCCCGTGCGAATGTTAATAGTTGAGATGGAATATTTAAATTAAATAAGTATTTTTATCTTTTATTTAAATAGTTTTGATATTGTATTGTTCAATACTATTAAATATTGGTAGCTATCTATAATAGTAATGTTACTTCTCTGTATCATAGATAAGTTATCTGTGTAAATTGAATTTCAATATACATATGCGAACTCTTACTCACGAACAGACCGACAGGTCCATGTGAGTACAGTTTCAATTATTTTGTGAAATAGTTTAAACATAGATATAATTTTCTTCAAATTAGTACATTCACTTATGTTTTATAAGTATTTTTTTGTGAAACAATAAATCAATTCGATTCGATTAGAGAGTGTTCTGAAAAAAGGTGCCCATAAGCCAGGGGGTGATTCCTCACATCAAAAGAGGAAAAAAGTTCTTATTGACATACCGGTATGTCTGAAAATGCTTAGTTACCAAGTTATACAGAGTAAAATATTTCGTCTGAATTTCAGTTCTCCTGCCCTAAGGGTATTTGTTGGCTGTTAACTAAGATGTTGAATTCAGCATACTTTATGTAAAATGAACTGAGAAATTGAATAAAACCGTTCCCAGACCGTTAGCTATAGTAATTTTTAAGATATATGTGACAAAATACGCGAAACTTGGTCCCGAAAAACAAGTTCCAGGTTTGAAGCAGATTTACTATGTTACATGTAAAATCAACACAAGAATATTTTCTCACAGAAATTGTAGAACATCTAATTTCAAAGAGAAAAATGTAGGATAAGTCTATAATAGACAAATGCAACCTTGAAAAAATAATCCTTAATTACATACAAAACGCATGAAAAATAGACAAAATCTGGTAAGCTCTCTATTTTTCATGCGTTTTGTATGTAATTAAGGACTATTTTTTCAAGGTTGCATTTGTCTATCATAGACTTAGCCTACTTCTTTCTCTTTAGAATTAGAAGTTCTACAATTTCTGTGAGAAAATATTTTGTGTTGATTGTACATTTAACATAGTAAATCTGCTTCAAACCTTGAAGGAACTTGTTTTTCTAGATCAAGTTTCGCGTATTTCGTCACATATCTTAAAAAATACTGTAGATAACGGTCTGGAAACGGTTTCATTCAATTTCTCAGTCCATTTTACATAAAGTACGCTGAATTTAACTTCTTAATTGACAGCCAACAAATACCCGTAGGGCAGGAGAACTGAAATTCAGACGAAATCTTTCATTCTGTATAATTTGATAACTAAGAATTTCGGACCTATGTTAATTAGAACTTTTTTTCTTCTTTTGATGTGAGGGATCACCCCCTGGCTTCTGGGCACCTTTTTCCAGAACAACCTGTATAACGTTCACTTGTATACAAAGTATCAATGTTATGTTATTGTATCCTTGAGAAGTGACTTTTTTCAATACAATTATTTTGTTTGTGACATTCTTGATTCTTGAAATAATTCGGGATGATCAACTGGTACTGTATAATCTAATTACAAAATATTGTTGGCATCGTCGCCAGGCTTGGGTCCTCTTGCATTTAATGCTTTCTCGCTCTTCTGTTTATTTATTTTTTTTTGCTCTTTTATCTAATCATCTATTTGATTTTCACCCAGTCACTCTGCGCTGTTATGTTAACTATATCTACTCATTTGAATTAAAACTTTATAAACTGTGATTAATTAGACTCGATTCATTTTAACAATTACAAATTATTTCTCAAAAGCTCACATCACATCAAATCAAGCACCAGATTTTTATTAATATGATTCCTTGTGATATTCATCGAAGAATAGATATGAAGGGAATAGAAACTTTAAGGGAACGTATTTCACTGGGACAATAAGAGTTACTTAACTGCTGATAGAAATTATTATAAATGTTAATAATAAGTGTATATTACATGCAGTTAGATTTTATATAATACTCCATATACGTACTTGAACTTGAGAATAATGATGATGTGGGTACTTACTTCGCACACTCTCCATCAAAGATGTGTCGTGGCTCTGTTGTCTCCCTGGAACAACGTAGCAATATGCACTCCCTCAACATGATAATACCAACAAACGTTTGGTTGGGCAGACGATTATGATTGATAGTGATATGAAAACTATCAAAAGTTCTATTTGCCATACAAAGTGGCATTGAGGCGCGACTTGCACAGTCGCGTACATCACATTTTAAATAGATACGCGTTTGGTCGCTGGAGGTCACCCGATAGAAAAATCCATTGTCAATATGGTATAATGTAGTATTGCGGAGCGTTACGATTTCCTTGACCAATTCCATGTCAACTGAATGTGTTTTGTCAATTACTATTGAACTCGCAACGCAAACGCACAGGTAAAGCATCCTCGTAGAGGGGAGGCAAACAATACTAACCAAAAATCTATTTTTTCCAGGTAGGGTACAATATGGAAAACACATGTTAAATATTTCCTGCCGCCAAAGTGCAGTACTTTATACCTGGCACTAGATTTTTTAGAAATAGAAGCATTTGGTTAACTTTGGTTTTACGCTTCAGTGAACATAGTCTATGAGCAGGGTAGTTCTACCTGAGGACACCACCGATGACTAATTGACCGGGCTTTCCAGAAGTACCTAACGGGAAACATTTGACTTGTTTTATGGAAGCAAGACATTGTAATACTGAATGAGTATTTATAGTTCTATAAAGCAAGGCCTTTTGGTTTTTATACCCGAGACGTCAGTCTGCAGATTGTTGTTATGGAATGCAGAAAACTTCTTTCACCAACCTTAGACAATAAATGCTGTTTCAAAAGATAGAGACATGCCGCTTCCAAAATCTATGGATATGGTTTTTGTACTATATATATATATATATATATATATATATAATATATATATATATATATATATGTGAGTGTAGCATAAGGGACACACTATTATTCCTCACCCACCATATATAGCATATAATATATCGAACTCTCTCACTCCCACTCAACCACATCATTCTCTCACACATACCCTTTCCTTCGGGCTCACTCTCTCCTCTCTCTCACACATGATAATGAATTAAAACGCAAATTTCTGTCTTTGACGCTAATATCATGCTTTAGTTAGATCAATAATGTTTCAATAGTCATCTAGATCTAGGTGAACTATTTGCAACACATAAACTAATAATTAAAACCACCCTAAATAAACCTTGATTAGTCCCAACCGATATGGTTTTCAGTAACTTTAAGGACATGACAATAAGACAATAATTGTGGATTGGAAACGTAATTTTGAATATTTATTATGATAAAATGTAAATCCCATTTTCCTGGTGCTCTAAACTTGTTATTTAATAATAAGCCTACAGTTTAAGAGCCATCACTGATAAATACGTCACTTAGTATAAATACAGAAGAACAAAAATCATAAACCTTATTCCGGGCCGCTTTCTCATTAATTCTAAATTCTCTTATATATGTGTGTGATAAACGAAATTTGAATTTGAAATCACATTTTTTGAAAAACATACAGTTTTGAATTACGTGCTTATTCTACAAAAATTGAAACCCCTTTCTTCGTCTAGGAATAAGAAATATATTGACCGATAAATACAAACAATTTGATTGTAGATTAGGCGATTAGGCCTTGTCTGAAGAATTCAGCTTATAGTATGTTATACAATAAATAATGAGCACTTCAATTCATATCATCTTAGTAGTCATCTTATGAATATAGTGTAATCATTCATCAAATCAGTCTTATCAAGTCATACTTATCATCACCCAGTACAATTGAATAAATTAAGTCATACATTGAAAAAAAAACATAAACGTTTATTGTTGAAACATAAAACAGAACTGAATATCACATTTTCAACAATTTGAAAATTAATTCACGGAATAATAAGCATTTTCATTCGGAATTGGATTTAGTGCGTTTTTCAATTTATTCAGAGGCAAGTTTCTTCTAATATAAGATAGTGGCAGAATATTGAACATGGAGTACACTAAATAGGAATAAATTTCAAGCTCTTACTCAATCTGACATTAGGAGTTACAATACTCTAGTAGTCCAGATAACAGTAGACCTCACTGAACATCCTTTGCAATGTGGTAACGAGAATATTCAGCCATCTACTAGAAATGCTATCTACTAGGAATAGAGTCATTGTTATAATATCAGGGCTTTTTAAAATGTTTGCCAATGGCCCAACTAAGAAATCTGATCGGGCTGGTTGGAAAATTCCAATCAACCATACGATCACATTTCATTACATTTCATCACATTTCATTACATTACATTACCAGGGCTACCAGACATTGTTTTGCAATAGTCGTCAATATACTAGAACTTTGATATGAAAGTAATGAACTCACTTCCTTACAGATAAAATCCATTGGTGTGCTAATCTAAATGTTGCACTACTTCAATCCTGTAAAAATGAATACCGGTATAATATTTATTCTGAATTGATGGAATCCCAAGTCCCATTGTGCTTATAATTATTTTAAATGTTATTTTATTAACTCAGTAAGTTCAGAAAGTTATTGCTCAGTTGAATCAGAGCTACGATCAAAAAGATGATTTGGGAATTATCAAGTGGCACTTTTTGTTTTTCACTGGGATTTTCATTTTGTAACATGAGGAAACGCTTGTAGAACAACAATCTGTTAAAATTTTTATGGGAAAGATTACATGAGGAAAATGAAGTTTTACATTGACATAATTATCCGTAACTCGGAACGCCATGATAAATCTTGGCATCTAAAGCTACGTTTACACGCAGATAACAGAATTGTTGATAACATTTTGTTAATAACTCAATCCTCACAGATTATTATAGATTGAACGGCACTTGAAAAACACATATGTTCATCATGTGGATGATAAGTTATGTTCAATCCAATAGAATCTATTGGTGTTAACGCAGCTTTACTCTGTGACTGTCTGAAGTTAATATTATATTAATTTGAATTTACAATTCGAGACTGCAGCTCGGAAAAAGAAGAGATGATTAGTTCATAATATCGGGGACCGAGCTTCGCTCAGGAGTACAAAAGCATAAACAATTTATTACGTGTAACGAATTGAAATTCGGATGGATAAATAAAAATTCCTACTTGAAGAAATTTATAGGTCTAAGTAGAATAATAGGCTAAAATCGCCAAAGATGATAATGTTTAAAGATTAGATAATATCAGGCATCATGGCTAAATTTATAACGGCCGAATAGAAATGAAAATAAATTTGCTACCTATATAATATTATATAAAATATTGAAAATTTGAGGTTAGGCGTAAAATATCTATTGATCGGCGACCTAATGATCGACTGAGTCGCATAACGTAGAATCTAGCCAAACACCTTGACAGCAGTTTATTGTAACTAAATAGTATGCAACTTGAGGAACCAAAAAATCCACATGGCTAATTGTTGCAATATGAGAAACAACCTATAATCTCTAGAAAATTACTTTGCATGTAAAAAACATATTAAAAAACCCAGACAAAAATAATTTAATGTATTAAGGAAGTAGGAGGTTCTAGGCGCATGTATACTATAATAATTTGCATGCACCAATCAAATGGTAGCAATTGATAGGCGGTAATAGTGAGCCGATTCAAATATATTTGTATATATTTCTATAAATGATAAGAATTTATGAATTATTGTTATCCAGTTTATGTTTTGGATATGGCCCGAAGGCAGATAAATTATCAAAGATGTAACATAAGTAATAATTTAATAGATCGGCCCGAACTATTTGAGCTTTGAATGGTGGAGGAACAGATTATTTAAATTTTATGTAAATTTGCAAGTCGGAAATGAGAATTGTGAATTAGAAAGGAGAACTTCCCCACTTGCCTGCCAACCACTACCATGAGATGTCACCAAAAATTGTAGAGCGCAATATCTTACTGTACCTTTTAATAACTTAAAGTTAAATCGAATTATTAATTTTCTCATAAGACTTTGTGATGCTATTGTAAAGCAAAAGTCATTTAAATATTTTTAATCCCTTGGAAGAGACGACTTTGGCCACCAATAATCCAGGACCACCAGGAGTTTTGATCGCCATCAGCAGCTCATAGAAAATCCAGCACGTGAGTGAATAATATTTGAAATAGTGATAGGGCGCCCTCAGTGCTTCGAAATGAAATAAGAAATGAAAGCTAGCTCGTCGAAAAGGTTTTAAAAACTAAGAAATTGGTAAAAATACTTGCGCAAGTTTAAAAATGGTATAAGAGATATTTTATTGAATAGTAACGAGTCAATTCATATATCAAAAGATACACCAATCAAAAAGAATACTAAGTTCTAAGCTGATAATACAAATGTTCATATGATCATTAATTTCATAATATAATTTGCGATAATATAATGTAGCTCTGGTTCATTAGATGAATTGATCTATCTATTTCCGTCAGGTGCCGAATCTAGCACCCTGAGATAAATATATTTATTATAAAGAAATTTATCAGAAACCATAGAAATTAATATATATTTAATTATTGATTTGTCGATTTATCATGCTCTGATTTGAGAAGTTTATATATATAAATAGGATTATCCAAATCGACAAGCAACAGCAAGTTGATGTCAAAGCTACATGCCGATAAATGCATATGATCATGAAGTGAAAGCACATGGTAGAGTTTCGTGCTATAGAACTCAAAAATAGTATTAATCTGTGATATTTTATTTGATTTCGTTTCTTGTTTTATTATATATTTTTTGTCGCTCTATATATTTTTGCTTTGATTTATTTTTGAGATATTTGTTAATATATGTATCAAATTTTTTTAAGGTGTACTATTCATTTTATTCCTCAATACTATAGGATATAAGTTATATTTATGTATATTTTTATAAATTATCAATATTATATTATTGCAAAAGCTCATGTCTGAGCCTATGAAGATTTTAGTGAGATTATATCCTAGGAAAACCATGACCAGATTTTATAATTATTAAAATAACTCTCATGCTCTACCGATTGATGTCAAGCAAGAGGCTAAGCATTATTCCACCAAAAGTAACGTGACATAACATGTCGTACCCAACATGGGACTGACGATGAGAACAGAGCTCATTAAATAATTATTGAAATTAAGTCAAGACCTATATTGATGATAATAACTAAAGACAAGTCTAGGCATATTGCAATTTGTCGTGGATAAATAATAGAATGATAATTGTATTGAGGAAGGTAGGAAAGTAACAAATTACTTTTTGGAATCAATAGCTTTAAACAAGAAGAAATTATTTTATAAAAAATTTATTATTATTGTGGGAACTATATTTTAGAGAGAGCTATATTATTTTATGGGCCTAAACTGCTAATCTAGTCATTAATATTTTGTATATATGCCGATCAGGAATCAACATCCAATATTGGAGCGCTAGAGCATTATAAAAAACTTAAGTATAAATACCTTGTTCATGGTTATCCAAACACTTTGCACATAACTGTTTCACTGTGAATCCTCATTTGTGTCCTTGCTCAATACTCTTTGCATATTATTCATCACTTTTCATTAGTATTTGACACATTAGCATAATGAACCACACTCTCGCAAACTCCGAAGTTTCATATATGTACGGCGGTTGTACAGATCCCACTTTGTCGACTCCCAGCACATCAAACCCCACCATGGTAGATGCCAATATGCCACGAGAAAGGGAACCAGGAAGTGTCGGGTCGATAGTTTTCGATCCACAAGGTCTGCAACCTCTATCATCCACTTGAATCAATGCCGCTGACGCACTGTTGAACCAGAGGATAGCAGAGATCAACATCGAGGGGGGCGAGGAGCGGCCCGCAGATCCAGTATCCCCGGAGGCAGAGGCACATCTGACAAAACAGAGCATGTTTTCAGATACGGATCAGTAGACAGAGCATGGCTTAAAAATAAAGGAAATAAATCAAGTTAGGATTCCAGGCTATTCACTGAGATCAGAATTTTGTAGAATAGCTCATAGAAGTGGTGGTGTATGTATATTCACTAGCAATGCTAAACATACCCAAACTTATGAACTGGATTTTGTTAAGAGATTTTCTGTTGAGATGGATTTAGAGGTGACGGGACTAAGGTTAAAAATTGATGATCGATTTGAGGTAGCAGTGTTAGGTATCTATAGGTCACCAAATGGAGACTGGCAAAAATTTTGTGAGCTGCTCCATACACTTTTGGAAATTACAACTTTTCACAAATGTTATAGTAGTAGGAGATTTCAATACCGATTTTGCCAGGCAGGATAAAATGACAGAGGATATTAGAGATATTATTAATATGAATAATTTAGAAATTAAGGTCCACGAATATACAAGAGTAACTCGAACTTCACAGACAATTATTGATAATATCCTCACAAATATAGAAGGTTGTAATGTCAGGTTAGGTAGCTAAGATCTATCAGATCATAACTATCAAATTTTAGATGTTAAGTTGCAGGGCCAGAATCCAAGCAGAAAAAAAACTTTTGTGAAAGAAATTCAGCAATATGAGCTAGGAAATATAAATTGTTTGAAGCAGGAACTGCTTCAAGAAAATTGGAGTAGTGTTTATAACAGTTGTAACCTAAATTACAAATATAAGCAATTCATTGATACTCTAAGATTTCACATTAGTGTATGCTGTCCAATAAAAAAAGTCAAAGTAAAAAGTAAATTGAACAAAGTAGATGAATGGATAACTGAAGATATTCTTACTCAAAGAAATATTGTTAGGGAAGCTTATGAGGAATTTAAATTAGTGAGGGATGTTCCGAGTGAAGTCAAATACAAATGTCTAAAGAAAAACTATGCAAAAGAAGTGAGGAAAGCTAAGTGTAAGAAAACAGCTGAAATATTAACAACTAGTACCAATTTTAACTCTGCTGTTTGGGAGGTAATTAATAGAAATAGGAGAGCAGCTCAAAAAGATACAGTTACTAATGTCCCTAGGATAATCGATGAACATGGAAATTATATGGATGATAGTATAGACATTTGTAACTTTTTTAATAAGTATTATCAACAGGTTGCATATAATCTCCAAAAGTCACTGAACACTAATACTTGTAATACAACTACATTAAATGCTGAGCCAATTGAAAAGGTATTTGAATTTCATCCATTATCAAGAGATGAGTTGTCAAGAATAATAAAAAATTTGAATAACAAAAAAACAGTAGGATTGGATGGGGTCTCAAGCAAAATTTTAAAAGAATGTGAAAATGAATTACTGGACCCTTTATTGCATCTCCTTAATACTTCACTAGAGCAGGGTATTTTCCCTGATGATCTGAAACAAGGAAAAATTTTGCCAATTTTCAAGAGCGGTGATTCTGAAAGAGTTGAAAATTATAGACCCATTAGTATTCTAAATGTAATAAGTAAAATTTTTGAAAGAGTAGTTTTAAATAGGCTATTGATGCACCTGGAAGAAATTAATTTCATATGTGATGAACAGCATGGGTTCCAGAAAGGGAAATCTACTAAGACTGCAATAGTATCCCTTGTTGAAAGACTAATAGATATAATAGATTCAGGTGAGAAGGCAGCCGCAATATTTCTTGATTTATCCAAAGCTTTTGATTGTGTGAACCATAGAATATTATTGGAAATACTAAAAACTGTAGGTGTGAATGGTATAGAACTAAAATGGTTTGAATCATATCTCATAGGTAGAAACCAGTGTGTTGAGCTTACCAAGGTGGATGGGAATGAAATAGTAAAAATTAAATCTCAAAAACTGGAGGTCCAGGCTGGAGTACCTCAAGGCTCAATTCTGGGTCCCTTACTGTTTCTGTTGTATGTGAACCAATTACCAAAAGAGTTAAAAGATCACAGAGCTCTGTTGTTTGCTGATGACACATCGCTTATCTTTAACAATTATTTATTAGATAGTCTAGAAATAAATGCTTTTACTGGAGTACAGTCAATTGTCCAATTCTTGAAGCAAAGGCAATTAACAATAAATAGTAAGAAATGTCAATTCCTACAATTCAAAAGTAAATATAATTCAGTAGAGGATAGAGAAATAAATGTGTTTGTAGAGGAAAATGAATCAGACCAAGAAGAAAAAGTAGCATTCTTGGGAATTCTATTGGACAGGAAATTAACATGGCATCCTTACATTGAGAGGATATGTAATAAGATATCATCTGGGGTATTTGTCCTGCGGCAGCTTGCTAGGCTGAATGATAAAAAACTACTGTTTACTGCTTACCATGGACTTATACTATCTCATATTAGGTATGCTATTTTAGTATGGGGTAATTCATCTCAACAAAATATGGACAGGGTGTTTAAGATTCAAAAGAAGGCACTCAGATGTATAGAGAAAGTGAATAGGTTAGACTCTTGTAGGCCTTTATTTAAAAAGCTTGGTCTATTAACTGTGCCATCTTTGTATGTATATGAAGTTGTAATGCATGTGAAAACGAGTGGTGTGATCCAGAATTCAGATGTTCATGAGTATAATACGCGAAACAGAGCAGATTATCATATAATGGGTCACAATAGTAGGTTATTTGAACAAAAACCAGATTATATTGGTAGGAAATTTTATAACAAGCTACCTCAAATCTTGAAAAGTAATGATGATTTGAAGATTTTCAAAAAACAAATTAAAAAATATTTAGTTGATAGAGCTTTTTATAGTGTACAAGAATTCCTTTCAAACCTAAACTAGGTTGAACTACTTGAAAGATAGCCTAGTCAAAGTACCACTCAAGTAAAATCGAATGTTATTAGTAATAAAGAGTAATCATATTATCTAAAGCGATAAGAAAAAACATGCATAATTGTAATTCAAAAATAATGAGAATCCATTGGCAGAATTGGCAGAATTGTTTGTTTTTGTTTTAAAATGGATCAATCGATCTAGGATGAATCGATAGTTATTTGAATCAATACCTAACGAATCAGCTGATTGCTCGATCAACCAGTATAAATTGAATTATAAAGTTAACTCACAAAATATGTATTATATACACTAGGGAAGGTTTATGTGAATAAATAGGGACAACTATTATTGCTGCATGAGTATTTATTGCAATCTAAAAAAAGTATGAAAACCAAGAGTATACAAAGCTCATATAAAAAATTAAATGTACACTACTTGATAGTATCGTATATCACGATTTATTTATTGGAATAATCTAAGACAATCACTCCATTTATTTATATAAAAACTTTTTTATTCATCTTTCTATAACAAAGTTGAAGAAACTCTGAATCTGCAGTAACCAATTGTATTGAGTCTTACTAAAATTAGAAAGCCAATCACAAGGAAGCTTACAAATCGTTCAAGGAAGAGATGAAATTTTTCTGGAAATCATTTTCTCTTAGGCTTGTGATCCCGACACAGTATACATACAGTACGGGGAACTTGGCTATACCCTGACGCTAAAATCCGCCATCTTGTTAGGAAGCACCGCATTGTAATAGTATTGATGGTAGGTTCGGATCACTTTAATGATCCGGATCAATTGATCTCGTTCACTGCCACGAGCCAATCAGAAGACCAGGATTGGAACTTCCCAAGGTCACGTGACGTGTTTTGTATTGGGGTCATGTAAAAAGCATTGGTTAGATAGGCGTTTGATTACAAGTTTCCATTCTGTATCTATTCTGTGATCCCAATCTGTGAGGACGCACATGGAAATTAGGGTTCTTTCTTCCTATGAAATTCTAAAATCATCAAGCCAATCCCTTTTTTTAATGTAAAATATTTGTAATTAATGTTTATTTATCTGTGAACTCAGTGTTGATAAAGAGTTCTTAATTGTAATCTGTTCCCATAAATATATCTTTAATACTGAAAGAAATTTATAAGAAATCTGGACCACGCGCGAGCCCAGCAGAGATGAAAAGGACCTGCTTAATTAATTATTGGAAATAATTCATATACAAATATACAATTAGAATTGTTTGTTTTTGTTTTAAAATGAATCAATCGATCTAGGATAAATCGATAGTTATTTGAATCAATACCTAACGAATCAGCTGATTGCTCGATCAATAAATAATTATTGGAAATAATTTACTCTACAAGACCTTCAAGAACATCATTACTGTGAGTGTTTAGTTCAAACGAGCTCGTTTTTTAAATGCCTTTTAATGAGAATTGGGGAATTGATCAAAGCGCTATATAAATTAATTCAAGTTTAAAAAATTCGCGACGTGTTGAGTGCTATCATATAGTCTATAAGAACGTTTTAGGAATTTATTTGATTTATGTAGGAAGCTTACTTCCATGCATGGCACAAACTCATAAAAATCCTGAGATCATTGTATGATTAATTATTATTTGCTCATTGATTGAAGTATGTCATGTTAAATCTACAGACCGAACAGGTTTTAAGTTGTAGAATTCTGAATTGACTTGAAGTCCACGTATCAGTATTAAATACAAATTTATAATTTTTAAAGCTCACAACGGTGAATGCTATTAAGCCTTGTGATAATCATTCAATTTATAGAAAAGAACTTATTTAAAGAAAATTATAGATATAAGAATATTTTATATATATTATTTCATGGGAATATATTTTGTGTTTTATGTCCACATACAAAATCATAGAAGTTTTTATTATATCCTAATTCATCTCGTGATATACAGTTTGAGCTGTCTTGGTACCAAGAAAAAATATTCTGCAGCACATAAAATTAGTGAATCAATTAATATTGATCTTATTAAGAGCATTCAGTACTTATCATCCTTTGATGATAGTCATACTAGTCCGCCAGAAAAACCATATTGATAATTTTATTAATAAGGTTCCAGTTATATCATATAAGGATCCAGAGAACTTCAAGAACTGGCATTGTAAGTTCTAAGGAATTTCAGAAGGATAAATTGGTGAATACCTGTATTCATGACGAGCGTTTTAAGGATCAACTAGAAAAAAACATAGTTGGTCTTCATTATTCTCGATTGGATACATGGTTACTGGTAATCAGTCATCGACTATCTTTTTGATTTCCTTATTGGTATTCTTCAAGAACTTCACGGAAGCAACGGTAAGAATTAATGATCACCAGTCATTGAACCCTGTGGTGATTAATTATATTTGGAAAATTCATGCATCTACCACTGAGCTAGAGCTGCGGTTTGAACCCAGCAATTTTGTGAGCCGGACGGCCTTAACGTTTTGCGAATTTATTCACAAAATAGGGACTTTAGCAACCGCTCTTATAAATATAAAAAATACCACACCACATATGAATGGTTGGCAATCTGAATCTTTACAACACCCAAAAACCACTTTTTTGGACTCAGGGGACCTTGAAACGTATATAAATTAAGAATTTGGCGTACCTTAATTTTTTTCGGAAAGCAATACTTGCCTTACCCATGGTAATAGGGCAAGGAAAGCAAAAATGAACCACATTATAACGAATGAGACTTGATATGGATTTAAAGATGGTAAAAAGATGATTGACTCTATACTTGATTTTGTGAATAAAAAAAAAGCTTTAATGAAAAGCTGTAATTTGAATCATTAGGCAATAATATAGAGGTGACCGGAACTTTGGATCCAGGAATTTGATACTCAAATATCAGAACAGCGAAAGTGACCATGCGTCTGATCTAATAGATAAAAAAATGTCATTGTATAGAATCTGAGTTCTGAATTATCATTTTATAGTTTTTTGAATGTTTTACAGAAACCATATTTATGTACATGTACTTCAATGCCCCAATATTATACACCATCCAAACAGTCTCTAACACTGTTGCTTCCACTAGCTATAGAACATTAACGGTTAATTTATTATGAAATCACACTTGAATTATGGCCTCCCATATATGAGGTGGAGCATCCTTTCATTGGTTTCTTGACATAGTTTGTGGGCATGAACAATATTATACGGTAATGAACTTATATGAAAAACTTTGCGCTCAACTTCTCAACAGTAAGTTTGGGGAGGGATGTCAAGTTGACAAGGAGCCGCTCGCTTGAGAGAAAGGCTCTAAACAGTGAGTAAACTGAAGTGAGATACACTTCAAACTGTTGGCATCCCTTATGATATAAAGCATATGCTTGCTATTCAACCAATGTCGACTGTAATGTCTGCACACACTATAGTGAGATTCACTTTGAATTGCCAACATTCCTAATAAATAACACCAATGATTCCCTCTCAATCAATGCTGACAATTTGAAGTGAAACTCACTAACTTAAAGGGGTTCCATCCTGATTCAGATTAATTCAACAAAAGATATTGTGTCGCAAGCTACTGATTGAACTGAAAAGTTTTCAAACTATCCAGTTTCTCATGAAGTGTCTATGGGGCCACATCTGGGTTATCTGTAGTCTGGATGCTGGGTTGAGTCGTCTGCTCTGGATAATTGAGCAAACCAGTCACCTCGAGTTCAGCAATTGGAGCTACCTAATCGAATCCAAACAAGGTGGTTCCATTGTAATAGATACCTTACGCCTCGCGAATAAAACAATTTCTCACCACCTTCTCTATTTAAAATCTAAAGCCACGGATGAATTAAAGAACAATTCAATGCTTTTTTGTATTTATTAGGGTTTTATACATTCTATTCAACATAGCCTAATCCAGTCAGAGAGTCTATTTGATGATCGAGATATTTGTCATTGCCATGTGCATGGCTATATGTTCACCACTGAATAGTACAAGACATTACTCTGCAAACAACATATTATTTGAATATGTGAGTGAACCTTGATGCTTATCCATTGCTTCAACCAGCATGATAGTTGTGATCAAGCATTATGATTGGTGTGCCTGATAATGCCTGGAGAATATATTAGAAAATTATGAGAGTGTCATTAAGGATGCAACAGTTGCAAATGTAAGTTCAATGACAAAATCCTCTGCAATTCATATGTGTTAGTATATGAATTTTCCAATTTTCTCGCAGTGTGTATTTTTAGGTCATGATTACAACTACAACTCACATGTAAGTTCAGATTCTTGGTAATTCAAGCATTCATGCTTGGTTTCTGCCAAGTTAGTTCTTTATCATTTGGCAGACAGTATAAGGCTTTTTATGGGCTCAATAACACGTACAGTACGCTTGTAAAAAAATTTAGATCAGATTAATAAGTGTCACCTAAAATAGCACTTATAAAAGGATAAACTGATTAGGCCTATAATATGAGATTTTCGCCATGAATATTATTCTCTACCTACACCATGATTACGAAGAGATTGATACTATTTTTAGTCACATTTGACCCTCATGGTTTTCCAATAGGTTTGGCATATGGTGGAGAAATGTGTTCTCCAATTTCTGCTACAAAATGTAGCTACTTTCAATATTTTCTTCCTCCGTCCAAAGACGTTCTAGCAATGGAAAATAGACTTACAGCCCTCAATAACTATAAGTCATTTTGAAGCTTTGGAAATATTTCACTTCACTGACTCATTTATACTAGTCAATGTCGCTACTAGAAATAATGGAGTAGAAAGGGAAGTTCCCCCCGAAAAAAGTATGTTTCAAGCTTTTTATGTTCTAATAATCATGAAAACAGTAGGCCTACTTGAAATATGATATGAATTCCTCGAATATCATAATAATTATTTTGATTATTCTAAGCACTATATGGTGATAGAATCGATCGGATATCTCTCATTATAACTGCTAAATGAATCTATATAAAAAATTCTGTATTATTATGGCCGCCATCTTTCATTCTTTAATTTGACAAAAAATATTTCTGTTGCTCACATCGCCCATATTATTAATTCCGCTTGTTGTAATGATGAGATTCAGACCATTTGCAAGTATTTCTCATTGAATATACCTAGTCATTGTAACGTTATTTTTTCTATAACGTGTTCCCTGCTTGGCCGCAGTCGGTGGAGCAAAGATTTTGAATATATATAATATTTTCCGTGATTCCTGAAAGAGCAATAGTACCAATTTCTTACCAGCTCTCCTAGGAGCTCAAACAATTCTCTACTTTCGCTGGCTGCAAACGTCGGCCGCTTTAACAGTTCACAGTTTTTGTGACTGATTTGGTGTACTCCACAAATATAGATGCAGTAGAGATAGACAGATATAAGGGCTCTGATTATCGTACTTGATAATGCGGTATCGCCACCAATGCCACCCGCCACCATTCGCCAAAGTGGTCAGCAATGAAAAATGATACTGAGCGGAATCAAAGGCGACACTCTATCAGAATACCTTATAAATTTACCTTACCTCTGAGTTTTTTCAAATCAGATATGCTGGTCCTGGATAATTTAGATAAATCTCGGGAATGTATTATTTCCAAAGATTTAATAATCAATGATGTATATCGCTGATTGATCCAACTTATTCAGTGAAGAATACAGTTGGTTGATAATTTTAATAATAGGTCAATAATAATAAAATAGAATATAACAAGATTGGTCATGCAAGGAGATAGGATGATAAATGAAAAGCACACCATTCAATGAAAATAAAAACATATAATTACATGAAACATTCAATGAGCAATAAATAAAAAATACAGAGCAACAAATATAAAAATAATATGAGAATAAATATATATTAAAAAATATCACAGATAGCTCACGACTTTGTTTCTTAGCACGAATTATTACCATGTGCTTCTTTGATCAACAGATATATACTTTCAAATTATACAGCTCAGTTATCGACTTGCTGTTGCTTGTCGAATAAAACTTTATGAATCTTCTTTCCAAATTAATATAAATGATTAAATACAAAATTATGAATCTCAGAATACATATATATTTCTCAGGGCTTGGGTTCGGCCTCTGGTGGAAATTGGATGAATTTTTTTCTTATGAACGTGAGCTTTGCAAAAATCTAATAATTTACTAACCAAAAATATATAAGTGAGCATATAATTACAATAAATCAAATATTAATAGATATTCCCTCTGTGCATATTCAAATAGTAATCTCATAAATGTCTCTTAAAAATTATTCCCTTTACTTTTAATACTTGTGCAAGTTTTAATATTACTTTTTAATATTTAAACAACCTTTCGACGAGCTAGCTTTTATAGATTATGATAATTTGAAGCACTGAGGGCCCTCTCAAATAATTTCTCAAATGAACTCACATGTCGAAAATCACAATTTTCATGTCACTCTGGATTAGTTCGATGTTCTTGGCCTTCCTGGTGGGCTGTTGTCGTTTTCTTCTAGGGGATTGTTTAATTAATGACTCCTGTTATAATGCAACTTCACTGAGTCTTATACAATTAATTTCTAAATTTTAACTTTGGATACTAAGATGTGCAAATATTAAAAAGGGATATTGTCTTGTGCTCTTTAAATTGGTGGCTGTTCCTGGTGACCTCCAGCAAGCAAGTGGGCTTAAAACCTACCCTATTCTTTTCACAACCATACTTCTGTATTTTTGAATTTGCATATAATTTGAATATCCACTCTGATTGATACTATCCCTAGCCTCACTACTACGAAATAATGTTATTTAATATAGTCCATGCAAATCTGCTAGGTTACCGCATAAAGAGTGAATATTATTGTTTTAATTATTCAGTTTGTATCTGTTACATAAATCTGAGTACTGTATAGTTTACAAATTCTTATCGTTTATATAATAAATACATGTATATTTTTTGAATCAACTCGCTTTTACCGCCGGTCAATTACTGCACTCTGATTGGCGTATCTTAAAATTACAAATGTATTCATGCGCTGAGTAAAGGTATATCCCATTTCCTTAATATTTTCATTTATTTTATACATTTTGTTCATGCTCGTATGACATAATAAATATATTTGTTTTTTCTGAAATGCTTTTTCTTTCACATTGACATGCCATGCTTGTTACTAACCCTCTGATCCTAGTTTAAGCGAATGCTATTTGTATGCAACTAAATTTGCCACAGGTGCCTGGCTAATTCTCAATTTATACGGCTCGACCAATTATTTAGGTCGCCGACTAGTAAGTACCAAATAACCTAACCTCAAAAATTATTATTCTATATTATTAAATAAATAGCAATAATATTTTCCTTCCCATTTGGCTGTTCAAAACTGTAGCCTGGAGAACCGTTATTATCTTATCTTGAGTTTGTTGACATTGTATCTAGCGACAGCAATACAGCTGTTTGCTTGAGACCTATAATTTCTTTCCATTCAATGATTTTTATAACTATTCAAAATATATTCATACATCATCAAAAATCGATTTTAGGTTATAGTTCTCTTATCTTGTTACCTCATTCGTGTGAGAAAACGTACCAGAAATCATTACAATTTAGTACAGGGCGTGAGGACATAATATAATTTCAAAGCTGATAAAACTTTCTAAATTTCATAGATTCAACATTCCCCTGATCTCTCGCACAAAAAAAAAATCACAATGGGAAGAAATTTGAGAAAATGTGAGAAAAACAATTCTTAGGGCCGGTTTCCGAGCTCGAAATTTAGCTAAGTTCTAGACTTCAACTGGCTTTAAACTCTGGAGTCAGAAAATTGGCTTTCCGAGTCAGAGCGTTAACGTAGTTGAGGACTTAAATAGACTCTGAAGTTTAGAGATCACGTTAGACACTGCAGTTTAGAGATCAAGTTAGACACAGGAGTTTATAATTTCGCTTTCTGAGTGAAGGGCTTATAAGTCCAGGACTTGAATTAGATTCTCGCCTCTTTCCGAGTCGAGGATTTATTAAAAATCGTTAAGTCCAGAACTTAAAACTGCGTAATTTAAACCCTTGACTGGGGAAGGGTTTAATTTAATTTCTATACTTGAATGAGCAAAAACAATTCAGCTATTGTTTGTCACATGGTAATTTAAAACAACCAAATATTTTAAAATGAACCAATGAAATGTAATAGAACTATAAAATTGGAAAGAAGGTTAGACCTACTCAAAGGATAAATCAACCTAAATCAAGTATCATTAGCGATTAGGAGTAATAGCATTATCAACAATGATAAGAAAACATGTATAATTGTGATTTAATAATTATGAGAACCCATTGGTAAGATCAAAAAATTATAAAGCGGCTTACTTATTATTGGCAGATTATAAAAAATAAAGTGCATGAACATTGAGGTTAGAATTATTTGTTTACATTTTGAAAAGAATTAGTCGATCTTGGATAAATCGATAATTATTAGAATCAATACTGAACGAATCAGCTGATTATTCGATCAACCCATATAACAGGTTGAATTATATAAAATTTACTCATAAAGGATATATTATGTATACTAAAGGAAGTCGATGTGTAGAAATACGAACACCCATTATTTCTGTATAAATATTTATTATAATCTAAAAAAGCATGATAAATCAAGAGTATACAAAACTCATATATAAAAAACTAAATGTATTAAAATCGCATGTTATGATTTATTTATGAAATCAATTTAAGATAAACACTATATACATTTGTATAGAAACTCTTTTTTATTTAATTTTTTCTATTATAAAGTCGAGGAAGCCCTGATTCCCAAGGCAACCAATTGTATTGAGTTTATTAAATTGAAGGCCAATCAGAGAGTAGCTTACAGAATTATTCGTGGAAGAGAAAAATTTTTCTGAAAACCTCCTTCTTCTGGCTTAAGATCCCGACCTGAGAGGATGCACCTGGAGTTTAGGGTTCTTTCTTCCTCTTTTTAAAATTTTAAAACTATTAAGCCAAACCCTTTTTTAATGTAAAGTATTTGTATTAAATGTTCAATTATCTGTGAACTCAGTGCTGTCAAAGAGTTCGTAATTTGTAACGATTCCGATAAAAATATCTTCAATTCGAAAGAAACTTATAAGAATCTGGATCACGCATTAGCCCAGCAGTGACGAAAAGGAGCCTACCCAATTAATTATTGGAAATAATTAATTCAATCCACGAGACCATCAAGAACTTCAGTTCAGTGAGTGATAAGTCAAACGAGCTCGTTTTAGGTCTACGTACAGTGGGGGAATTAATAAAAAAAAGCGCTATTCAAATTAACTTGAATTAAATAAAAAGTCACCACGTGTTGAATAATATCACATAGTTCATGAGAACATTTTATAAATTTATTTAATATATGTAGGAAGCTTACTTCCATGCACAGCCCGAATTCATATGAATCCCTGAGATCTCATGTTTGAATATTAATTTATTAATTATAATTTTGTTAATTGAACAAAGTATATCATATCAAACTTATAGACCGAACAGGTTTTTGTTTGCAGAATTTTGTATTGATTGGAAGTATAAGTATCAGTATTAAATATAATAAATTTATGAATTTGAAACTCACTATTGTGAATATTAGCAAAGCCTGTGATAATTATTCAGATTTTTGAAATAGATTATTTAAGTGAATTATATATATATCGAATATTTTATGCACATCTTTTTTATGGGAATATATTTTGTGTTTTATGTCAGCATACAAACTCATAGCATTTTTTATTATATCCTAACTCATCTCGTGATATACAGTTTGAGCTGTTTTAATACCAACAAATATTTAGCAGCACTTAAAATTATTGAATCAAGTAATATTAATCTTATTCAGAGCACTCAATATTTATCATCCTTCGATGATATTCATCTCATCTACCAGAACAAGTATATTAAGAAATTATATTAATAAGGTTCCAGTCATATCATATAAGGATCCAGAGAGCTTCAAGAACTGGCGTTGTAAGTTCTAAGGAATTTTGGAAGGGTATATTGGTGAATACTTGTATTCACGACGAGCGTTTTAAGAATCAACTAGAAACAACTATAGTTGGTCCTTATTATTCTCTAGTGGTACATGGTTACTGATAATCAGTCATCAAATATTCTTTTACTTTCCTTATTGGTATTCTTCAAGAACTTCATAGAAGCAGCGGTAAGAATTATCAATCAGCGGTCCTTGAACCTTATGGTGATTATATATATTTGTAAAATTCATGTATCTACCACTGAGCTAGAGCTGAGGTTTGAACCCAGTAATTTTGCGAGCCGGACGGCCTTAATTTTTTGTGAATTTATTCGCAAAAGAGGGAATTTAGAGACTGCTCTTATAAATATCAGAAACATCGTATTATCTGTGAAGGATTTACAATTCACAACTTCACATGTTTTGGAGTAGATGAAAAGACAAATGGATCTCATGGAATACCTGAATTAATTGGATTAGTCCACCTAAATTCATAATTTATAGTTTTCAAATTTATTTTGCAATGAAATTGTATCAGAATTATGCGTAAAACTAACCTTATTTCACGAATGTGACATAACGTTAAAATGTTCAAGAAAAATAATACAAGGATTGCTTTGGAATTTATATCCCAATCTGAATGTTATTAATCAATGTCATATTCAACACATTAATATAGCAATAATAAATTATTATTCCAGTTTTTTTTTTCAAAACAGATCTACGTTTTCAAACTCCATATCCTAATGAAATCATAAATAATTCTCCTTCAAAAAATTTTCTTGGAGTTAGATTGATAGATTGAACAACTGATTAATAATACTCATCAGTTTTTCTGGTAAATTCATGAGTTTATCCATTCTGTATAATTCATTCAATCATTGTTCTTGAAGTGAGCTATATCCATCACATTAGCTTATGAATCAGGCATTTGAATTTGTATTCAAACATTTAACTACAATCGTTGCTTGTCATTGCTGGATCGATTGAGGATTCTGATGGAAAAGTTGGAGGGGAGACAGATGATTGGTTGAGCGGCAAAGTTGATTAGTTATGGCGTGCAGACTGCTGAAAGTCAGGTATTGTGGAATTACTGCAGTAGACAAGGGTCAAGAGTTACCCGGAACAGTTGGCCAAAACAGGTTACTGTGCGAGCGTATTCATGTCAAAAACACTCAACTCTCTGCTATCAAAATGTCAGAAATGCTCAATAGATACGTGACTTAGTTATAACTGTTGTTGACTGCCACCCGCTTTATTCCAATGCTGTAATTGAGAAATTTTAACATCCAACTATTTTTCAAAGAGCTTGTCACAAAGTGGATTTTCGATTTTCAACCTACATGATACAGCATACAGAATGTGTCAGGCATCAGTACACCACTGTATCATCAATCAGTCTTTGGTATTATAATCTACTATTGATTGTTTGATTGAAGATTGATGTAAAACGATAACTAAAATGAAAATTCGAGCTCTTGATGATGAACTAAAATTGATAAAGTAAACTTGTTGTAAAACTGATGTATGGTTTGATGAAGTATACTATCAACGAGATTCAACATTTTAAAAATTAATAAAGTCAAGTATGAGTTTTCAAGTTTTTTTTTCAAACTGAAATATTGATAGGCCTACTCTAATTCTGATAGAGGTTTTTATTGATGGATCTGTAAACAATTAAAAATTATAATCTGAACTCATCAAAGCTATAAAGGAATATGGAGAACGAGTTCATAGAAGTCGGCCATTAATATAGGCTAAACTTTTACACATATCATACATTATCTATTTTGATATGACAGATTAATCATAACTAGAATTATAATAGGAGTGAGAGCGAATTGTAACAAAAGTAATATTACAAAATGAGAAATCGTAAAATAATCTGCAAATCTATATGAGTAGTAGCCTCGTAGAAACCTATCCAGGTGGCATGCTTTTTCGCCATGCCACGTGCTAAGAATGCGGACATGTGATACATATTGCGTAAATGTGAATTATTCTCGAATAGAACTCCCATTCGTCAAACAAATGAAAGCTCAATCTCGAGTCATGACATCATCTCCAACAACAATATTCAAATAAGAGGTTTAGTTCTGGAAATCGACATCCTTTTCAATAGTACTCAGTATGAGTCGTACGCTATACAGTATTATATCAGGCAAAATGGAACCAACAAAAAGCCATACCAAAAGAGTAGATATATATATACGCTATGAATAGGAAACTCGTAAGAGGATCTGCATCACGAAGACGCACAAGTATTACTCAAATTGCGAGCGAGTACAACACTCGTTATCTCTGATTGCTTACTTGAGTTGATGCGAGCGGCAGTTGGCGTATGGTGTTCGTCGAGTATTCAACCCAATTCAAATTCTACGGCTCCAGGGTTTGTGCTTTGATAATAGAATAGAGTTGAATGAAGCAGTCAACATTTATCTGTTCAAGTGGCCCGACATTCTAAATACAAGAACAACACTTGACGATTTAATTATAGGCTACCACATAGTTTATTGTAGATTTGTAAGTAGAACATTTTACATGTTGTAGATTTAGTTGTCGACTTTGTCATAGTATTCACTAATTTCATGATCTAGTTTCTCTGTTGGGTCTCAATGAGCATATCAAGAATAAAATCTGTGGTTATTCCAATCAACAACTGCTGTTCATATATTATTATTGTAGATTTGTAGATTTAGTTGAACATTGGTGTTCATGTTGTATTTATTAAACAATCCTATGAAATGAATTCCATCATCATCTCTTGCAAATCATGCACGTTATAGGATTCCATACTCGAGGAAATAGTTTGTAAGGTTTGATCTGTATTTTATTAAGGCTGTATATCGTGTAAAGCTCTTCCTGGGGGAGTCACTCTCACCTCCAAGGATAGGACAATACACGCAGGGTGATGTGATGCTGTATTTAAATGCCTCACGTATGTATGGTGAATCTTGTACTGAATCAATGGTGTATGGACTATAAATTTTGCAATTGCGTGTGTGGACGCTGAGTGTACACCAGACTGATTGATTCACTACAAGATTCAATACAATTGTCGGAATCGCGGGAGGTCTAAACGCTCGCTCACCCTTGATTCTTCTAATGACAGATTGTATAATGATGAAATTTTTATAAGCAGTGTAGCGATCGCTAAACACTGAATACGGATACCTTAAAATTATTACCTGTGAAGAATGAGCATACAAAATCATACAGGTCGAGCAAAAATCCCGATGTAGATAATTTACGGGACTGCGTCTCTAATAAGTTCTGAAGGATTAAAATACGGTATTTGGACCAAATATCGTTCAGAATATACTTCGAGAACAGAGTCTTGTCGGGTTTTAAGCTCTATTGTAGGAATTCATATGATCTCTGGCTGCATCTGCTGCACAATTGATGTGTTCGCTCCTAAGTCGAGGTTGGTAACAGATAAAAGCTGATATATGAGCAGGTAAGGACAAAGAATAAATATCTCGATCTGACCCCACTCGCTACATCCACTTAGACCTGTTCCAATATCCAGCTTAATTCAATTATTTCAATGATCGTATTCGATCGGTTCTTGATGATATAGAACGTATCAGACACAATAATTGACAGGCTTAAGAAATAATCGAACTCAGAAAACGAATTAACAAAACTGGAATATATTATAATAAAATATATGATCATACAGTGCAGATTCAGAATTTGATTTACAGGCTGATAATAATTTAGCATTAACAAAAGAGTTAAAAATTTTCTTGTGCTTGCATGATATCATGCGTGATTCGACAGAATTTTACAATAATAAAATTTAACAGTTCTGAGAAAATAGTGAAAAATGAATTATAAAATATTTTTAAAATGCTCGGGGTCGTGGTTCTGGCAGCGGAGGATAGCTAATCAAACTACAAATTCTTAGAAATTCTATATGGATAAATACTAGGCTCTTAAATGCTAAAGCGCTTGTCGGCGTGGCCAATAATTTAACGAAGAAAATTTTATATCTTTCTGCACTGAAATATTTTCGAAGCGTAGATTGGGGCCCCTTTTAAACTTATAACTCACGTGAAATTCCTTGGCGGTCGTGGTTTCTTCTTTAGATCAAAAATCGTTTGATCGGCAGCGGATCCAGGCTTCGGTTTCAGCACGTGGGGAATTTTAATTTACTATTGATTGTTTGATTGAAGATTGATGTAAAACGATAACTAAAATGAAAATTCGAGCTCTTGATGATGAACTAAAATTGATAAAGTAAACTTGTTGTAAAACTGATGTATGGTTTGATGAAGTATACTATCAACGAGATTCAACATTTTAAAAATTAATAAAGTCAAGTATGAGTTTTCAAGTTTTTTTTTCAAACTGAAATATTGATAGGCCTACTCTAATTCTGATAGAGGTTTTTATTGATGGATCTGTAAACAATTAAAAATTATAATCTGAACTCATCAAAGCTATAAAGGAATATGGAGAACGAGTTCATAGAAGTCGGCCATTAATATAGGCTAAACTTTTACACATATCATACATTATCTATTTTGATATGACAGATTAATCATAACTAGAATTATAATAGGAGTGAGAGCGAATTGTAACAAAAGTAATATTACAAAATGAGAAATCGTAAAATAATCTGCAAATCTATATGAGTAGTAGCCTCGTAGAAACCTATCCAGGTGGCATGCTTTTTCGCCATGCCACGTGCTAAGAATGCGGACATGTGATACATATTGCGTAAATGTGAATTATTCTCGAATAGAACTCCCATTCGTCAAACAAATGTAAGCTCAATCTCGAGTCATGACATCATCTCCAACAACAATATTCAAATAAGAGGTTTAGTTCTGGAAATCGACATCCTTTTCAATAGTACTCAGTATGAGTCGTACGCTATACAGTATTATATCAGGCAAAATGGAACCAACAAAAAGCCATACCAAAAGAGTAGATATATATACGCTATGAATAGGAAACTCGTAAGAGGATCTGCATCACGAAGACGCACAAGTATTACTCAAATTGCGAGCGAGTACAACACTCGTTATCTCTGATTGCTTACTTGAGTTGATGCGAGCGGCAGTTGGCGTATGGTGTTCGTCGAGTATTCAACCCAATTCAAATTCTACGGCTCCAGGGTTTGTGCTTTGATAATAGAATAGAGTTGAATGAAGCAGTCAACATTTATCTGTTCAAGTGGCCCGACATTCTAAATACAAGAACAACACTTGAAGATTTAATTAGACCACATAGTTTATTGTAGATTTGTAAGTAGAACATTTTACATGTTGTAGATTTAGTTGTCGACTTTGTCATAGTATTCACTAATTTCATGATCTAGTTTCTCTGTTGGGTCTCAATGAACATATCAAGAATAAAATCTGTGGTTATTCCAATCAACAACTGCTGTTCATATATTATTATTGTAGATTTGTAGATTTAGTTGAACATTGGTATTCATGTTGTATTTTCAAATTGTTGTATTTATTAAACAATCCTATGAAATGAATTCCATCATCATCTCTTGCAAATCATGCACGTTATAGGATTCCATACTCGAGGAAATAGTTTGTAAGGTTTGATCTGTATTTTATTAAGGCTGTATATAACTTGCAAGTTTAATGGAAGCACTACCTTATGAAGCGAAAGACTTCACCAAATTATGCTCCAATCCTAGAATTGTAGAATAATAGAACTGTAGAGTTCCAATTCTAGAATTCTGTGGAATATCCTATTCATGTTCCAATTCAATGACTGGAGAAGTCCTTATGCACACAACTGCGAATCGCAAGACGAAGGTAGTAGAAGAATTAAGCCGTGATTGAATGGTTGGATTCGTCGCCGTCTCCGTCATGTGGTGTGCGCAAGGCTTTATGTAGCTAAAAACTCTAAAGATGGAGAAAAAAATGATACAAAAATGATAAATAACACATAAAAACATGATAAATCAATGAATGAATATTTATAATACGTGAATATAATCATAGCATGCTTTAACTTGAACCAAATCTTTCAAACTCGAACCTTTCTAGGTTCTAGGAGACAAAAATCTTCCTACGGTTCAAAATCTACTTATATCGATTGCGATGTTCTTGAGAGACTTGATCCAACACGAAATTTCATGGAAAGTTGGTAAAAGCCAACACTTGGAATAATCATTGTTCATGAGAATAGTTGTCGATTTTGAAGTGAGCCTCATCTAAGAAGTAGAAATATGGATTCAACTTCAATATTTGAACTATTTCTATGAATTGGGTCGAAAGAAGTCTTGAACTGCTATTTGTTTCTTCATACAATAAACTGAGTTCATCCTGCAAGTTCTGTTAAATTATGATGCTGTTATCTTTATACTTCTGATCAATCTTGATACTTTGAAGAGAATACATCTTCTATGATGATACATTCTCATAACTCTTGAATTCGATACACGTTCTTTTTCATTTTTTTATTTTCAACACCTTCGCAAATACCTTACTCTCTCTTTGCAATTCCAAATCTCTCTTTACTCCTCTATCACAACGCTCTTGATTAAACTGAATACTCATTGATAAAGCACGTGTTGTCCGCTCTGTACAGCTTTCAATATTGAAAATTCGATAGGAATACTGCTGTCCATTATTTTTTGCCAGCTGAATTGCCATGTTTCGCATGATAGCTGATATTATTATTGTGGAGCTTCCTTCCAAATTGATGTTACTTCTAATGCATTTTATGTAATTTCTTGCACGTTTGATTTTCTGTAGATGCCAATATAGACTCAAATAAAATGTCTATCAACATCAATCCTCACATTATCAATTTCATAAACAACATGAGTTGGAAAATGGGTTGATAGCTAATTTCCTTCCAGTTTCAGTCCTCCCCATAATGATATGAAAGGTGTGGACTCTGATTAATATTCTTTCAACATGGAAATGATATTCATTTTGTTTCAATTCTCAATAATAACGTTGAATTCGCCATTTTATTTACAAATCAATATACAAATCATAGAAGCTGCTTATTCATTCCATATCCATAATCAATTTCTTAAAATTCAGTTAGAAAAATATATGTCGAGAAGACGAATCAAGTATAGGAATGGAATAAAGCGATGCCGAACCCGCGGAATTCATACTTGTGACAGCAACTTTCTTTAAGGAGGTCTCATAAAAGCGAAAAGTCGCTAACATAGAAATTTATTTTCCGACTTGGATTCCACCTCAAAACATTTTTCCACCTATGTTAGCTTTTTTCCGCAGAAACTCTTCCAGGACTAAAAGGAAAATCATTACTCATCAAGAAGCATCCGATTTTCACTCGGTATTTCAACGAACTTCCCCCTCCATAAATCGTTTTCGTGTTTTCTATTAGCAATTTCCTTTTTCCGAACAGCTTTTGAAAAAATGAATCTCCCATTCAATGCTCAATGCTATCAGTGAGCTATAATAATGCGATACTCTACAGCTTTTACACATAGCAACTTTTATATTCTTTGGGAGCATTCATTGATGCTTCGTTTGGTTGAAGTTTCGTTAAGGGAGTTCTCCATAATTCATCACACTAAACGGTAAATTATGTCGTAATTTTCTGTTCTCGAGATGATCATGAAATCTATGGTTTTATTTTCTTGAGATAGTTCCTATGATAATTTCTGGGAAGCACTCAATATTATGAAAAAATATACACAACATGTGAGTTTTTAAAATGTTCTTACAATGCTTTGCTAAATAATATGGATTATGATATTGTTTCGCGGCTGAATAAATGAATGATTCATCTAGCTCAATATGCTAAAAAGTTCTATCAAATGAATATATCCTATACTATTAAACGAGTGGTTTTTGTTTTATATGTCTGTATGTCACCGGATTTCGAAACCGATTTTTATAACGATTCTCACAAAATTTGAATAGGTTTATAAAATTTGATTGCACTAGGTCCAGTAGTGGCTCGTGATCTTTTAGCTTGGGGGTTCAACCTCATGATCTATTGTGGAGAAAGGTCAAGAGGATATAGAGTGTTGAGCATAATCAAGCGTAAAGGTAATCAATAATAAATTTTAAAGAATTACCCCTCAAAGATTAATCATATTTTCTACAAATATAGATTTTTTTGTCCTGTTTATATTTTTCTTGTTTGATTTTTACTTTGGGAGTTGGTAACACAATAAATTATATTAAAACTCTCACTAAAATAAAATGGACATACTAGAAATACTCACAAATACACGAAACACACTAGAAATTACTATATTCTTCTACACACAAAAACAATTTATTTAACGGAAAATGCAGTGAAATCTATCACAACTGTATACAATATATATACCCGAAAATGCATTTATCGTATAACCTCAAAACTGTCACGCTTAGGCTACTCCTTGTTTACCGCTTTTTTACTGTTTACTGCCACCAAATTTAAATTTATTGGTTATAAGCAAGTTCAAGATGGCACTGTATCCCTATCACAAATACTAACGATTCATTCCGAGGTTTACCGAATGCTTCACTTGCTTCGGCTATATAGGTTCGGCTACTCTCGGATGAACTCGTGCAAACTTGGTTCAGACAGGATTGTGAACCAGATTCGTGCTAGCGAACCGGTTCCCCTCCTCCGTTCTACTACCTTACCCAGCCCTGTTTTTGGGTTCACATCGGGGAATGAACACTTCCACCACCACCCGTCTCGTCATGTCATTCGGTGCTGTTTCAAGCAAGCCACTCCGGGTTGCAAAACCCGGCCGCAAGGCACCGGCCGCAAAACATCGACGTTAAGTTTACATAGATTAAAAATGTTGTGATGTAATTTCATGAGTATAAAATAAAAATATAATTATTTGAGTTGCAAATTCATCATTGTATAGGAAGTTGATTCAATTCTGGGGGTTCAATGAACCATTGAACACTGTCAGATATCGGCCTCCGTTGAAGTGTCATGTGTCATGATCTTACTCCAAAGGGGGGGACACGAAATTATATAATTGGAACTATATGACAATAAATTAGAATTATAATTGTTCGGTCTTGAGTACGGTTTCCTTGTATGGTAGGTCTTACCTTGTGTTGGCGAATGCTGAAGCTTAATTTGCTCCGTAGAGAAGGGGGGACGTATAATAAAAAAAAAGTAATTGATATTTAAAATGGCCAGATCAAATAGAATAATTGAACAGTTGTAATATTTGAGGTTATGATTCAATGATAGATATTTGCAGGTTAGGTTGATCAATCTTTGTTTAATCGGATTGTCAATATCACTTAAATCGGAGTATCGAAGCAGAATGGCTGGTGTGTAGATAGAACAGATTGAAAAAGTTAACTTGCTCAATAAAGAGGTTGGCGGTCTACAAAGGTAGCCGAAGTAAGGGACCTGAATTTCTAACTTAATATGGTAAGGTGTAATTAAATTCAATTTAATAATAAAATGCAGTTCAACTTGAACCTGCTGAAAATAAATTCTGCTGTCACTACGATCAGACAGAGATAGTAATTTTGGAGTGAACCTTTTCTCCAAATGATGACGAATATATCCAGAATCCAATAATTGTGCCGTAATTTGGAAAGATGTTAGACCATATGAAACAACAGATAGAATGGCAAATCCATGCGAACCAGGTCTCTGATAAGTACTATAGGTTGTATGAGAGCAAAGTGCTGAACCAAAATAGTAAATATTTCGAGTACCGAGTTTAATTCTAATGCTGTTTAAACGATCTACTACCTCTCTTTGCGATGTTGATCGGCTAATAATGTAGGATTCACTTCACCTCGGTGGGGTAGGCTAGGGGAAGTCGATTTATTATTTGATTCTGCGGGATACCCTCAAGGACAGAATTTGTTACTTGATAAGAAAATCGACCACCATTTACCACCAGAAGAAATAATAATCTAATGATAGATATTATACTCGCTACTGTCTGACTATTGCAAAACAGGATGTGTCCTGAATGATCAATGTGTGTCAGTCGAGAAAGAACGAATTTGGAGGTATAATGAAGTAAATCCAGTTTAATAGAACGGTAAAACGGATATATTCTGAAGGAGTTATTTTTACAACAAATATTGAATAAATTGACGAACAGATTATGTAAATAATAGCTTTCAAATAGATACAGAATGAAGATTGGTTGACAACAGATTTGAATCTTTAAATTATAAATATTATATAAAAAGTTCGGTACTCTTCAATTAAACAGAATAAAATGGGTAATAGCCCTTAGAAAAGGGTCATAAACTGAACTAGTTGAACAAGAAAAAACAAGTTAATATTAAATGGTGATTTAGAGAATAGAACAAATTAATCTTAAAAATTATTCTCAGGGTGTGGTTTCGCCTAAGGAAAATAGACCTTTTAGCAAGTACAGCGTGGACAGTTAAATTTATTTAATACTATAAAATTTAATTATGATAAATTTTGTACCCTTAAAACTATAGTCATGACTTTTCCAAATGGACGAATTTATACGCTGTACAATTTTCGCAGATTTATGGGGATCCCCTTTTATATATTCGAATAACTTACGTAGACGTTTGTTTCCGTTTTTTGGTTTTTCGAAATATATTCGGCCGTAGAATATATCGTTCCGGCTGGGTCCTTCCACGTGGCGAAAAATGTTGGACAGACTTCACTGATATAATTTCAGGGTTTATTTGAATGAAATTTAAAATCTTAATATCACAATTATTATAGGAACTTTGGAACAACTTTTAAAAACCAGAAAAACGAAGATTAAGTTACATCAAACAGAAATTAAAGCTTTTGAACAATTAGGTACGTGGACTAGGTCTGCATCCTACCGATGATCCTTGCAAATGGCATCGAGTCTTCCTCTTCTAATTTTCACTTCAATTTCTCCTCCAAATTTTATCTTGCCAAATTTACATATTAATTCGGGATTGGTCCGATTCTGTGACGTAACCAATACGCCGAATGGGTGGTGTCACTGTGTCCAACTTTAAAGCTTTTAAAATAGGGCGAAATTCCTGATTTGAAGTTGTTCCAAATTATCATATAGTTTTTTATAATTATAATAATACCCAACTTAAATAATAGAATTCGTCTATGATGATATGCTTTCAAATTGGCTTCAATGAACAGCTAATGATTATAGAACATAGACATGCTTGTATAACATAAAGTAGACATAATATAGAATATATATGTTTATAACAATAACGAACATCATAATAAATAAATATTTCTTCCTATTTTTTTGTTTATATTGTTTTTTATATGCTAGAATATCGACCCTCAAACGTTATATATGGCTAAGCTAATTTGTTCATATATTTTTAACAAGTATATTTTTTTTTGTAGTTCAATAAATAAATATTCGGGCTTATTTGGCCAAGAAACGAAAGTATAAAAATGAAAATTTAATAATATATGATTTCTATGATCGATCTTTAGTTGAACTGCCTTCTCAATTTGCTACTTGTTAATGAGCTAGCCTTGGTTTGTTTTGGGGTTATGTTTTCGTTTCGAAACTAACCTTCAAATATAACTTTACTGTTCCAATCCATAGGCATATAAACATATACGGTTTTTTCCATTGACTAATTTTTTGGAAGGCATACAATTATAGATTTATTTATTTCCTTCTTTGTAAGTTAGATAATGGTCGTCTATCTACCTCAGATACAAAGTTAGTAGACAGAAGGTTGGTCACTCATCTATAGTATTTCAGTTGAAATGCGATTGGAGTGGGGGAACTGCAGCCGTGACGTAGGCTGTAGTACAGAGTGGGCAAAATATCGCATTCTTGAAAATCATACGGTGACATATAGTCAAATTATATAACACAAACATTTTCTGACATGCAAGCTTTCTGTTTCAGCCTTACAATAATTATCAAAACATTCAAATAATACAAGCATTTTACCATATAAAAGCAAAAACCCACCTCCTAACTTTCCTTTTCAAACCCTTAAGGTTTCTTCATCTTCTAGCTCGTGTTTATATTTTGTAGTTTGGCTATACATCAGCTTGTGAATTTCGGGGATGAGATTTTTTGATTCTCGTAGAACATGTGCTCAATACCAGCATGTGTTCAGGGCAATTATATGAACGAAATTTATCGGATTTATCGGGATCAGTTTATCGGTTTATTGCAATGCATTAATTTTTCAATATTTTTCATGCGTTAATCTGAAATTATAATAGTATAACATTGTCTAATAACGCTTTTCCAGTTTATTTGTTTTTTTGTGTCACGTTTTTAGATTCTTGGAAAACTTTCAACTTCATTTTATTCATACAAGTTGAATGAACTTGGAATATTTAACAACATCATTAGAATCGGTGATTCATTCGCTATAAGTATGGAGAATTTCCAAGTTCTAGGTCAATCTTGAGGGCAATAAACGACGACTTATTTGAAGATACAGTGAATAAACTGTATGCTCAGTGTGGTTACTGCATCACATTTTTACTACACGTGACGTCACGCTGGCGTTCCCCCCTCCACTTCGAATCTTACACCTGTGAGTGATCAACCTTCTGTCTACTAACGTTGCCTCAGATAAGATTGTATTGTTTCTACGGTGATAGAAATTATTCCGTTCTTGTGCTAGCCTATGAACAAATTTATTCTGTATTTTGAGGACTGTACAATCATTGGTACATCACAACACATAGGACGAGCCGCCACTGACTAGGTCTCATTCCTGGGAGAACTCGCGAAGGTTCGGAGAGTACGTGTTGAAGTCAAAGGGAGAACCTGCAAACGCTCGTTCAATTATAATTTCCTCTTTCGTAATAAAATTTTCTATGCTTTTGTACTCCAGATCGAAGCTCGGTCCCCCGATATTTATTACATATATATATATCATTATATCATTACGAGAGATAGTTCTTGAATTTTCTTAGTTAATTTGATATTTTCTAGTGATAATAGAGTGGGATATTCCTAATTCATTCATTTATACAAGAGATCTTTTGTATAGAAGTTGTGCGTGAAAATTAACCTTATTTTGTACTGTGTCATTACCTGAATTTGGAATAAAAAATAACACAAGAGTTGCCTCAGTATTTCATCCGCCAATGTTATCACATCAGTGTCATCATTAAAATTTAACTAACAGGAATACCAATGACCGCCACCCCCCGTGTGGACCACCCTGATGTAAGTAATAATACGTTTGCCGATTTATTTCAGTAACAGACTTCAAGTGCGATACTTATACTTAGGATCAAGAGTTGATAATGTATAATGGTTGAGAAAACATTGAAGGATCTACAAGGCTGTAGGTTTTGAATATATTCAAAAGTATGTGATTCGGAAGCTCATTAGCCTAATATATGTCTCCCACCGATTTGGACGAGTGCCTTTTGAAGGGTTCAACAAAAGCGGAAGTCACAATGTCCAGAAGAGTAACCATATTGTGCAGCTTGTTAGAACCTTTGTCATCATTCAATTATTTAATATCTTCCTAGCTTCCAAAACATCAAGGCAGATTTCTGCCGCCGTAACTGAGATGAATGAAGAAAGATGTTGGGTGTACGCGACAGGAGTAATGAGTGGTTGTCATTGAGAGTAGGAGGTAGTGAGAGGGTATGGTGGTGAAAGGGGGGTGGTCTGAGTGATATTGAGTAGGCACGTGCGCGTGTGACAGTGGTGGAAAAATTGGCGGAGAGTCGAGGTGGGTTGAGATGACGGCAATTGTACAACACGGTCCCTTCTATTTTTCCGTATTTTTCCTCTAATACAAACGACCTTGTGTTGCTGCTGCTACTCCGTCTTACTGCTGCACTTCATAGCATCGACAACGATATTAAAATCCGCTGTAGCTTTTTGTCAAAAAGCTTGCCAACACTGATTCATGTTCGAAAAAATACAACGGAAAGTAATTTCGCGCTTTCCCAAAAAAAAGTGCAGAACTCGTGGACTAGTCTTTCAGGTGGAGAAGATGGACTTATGCACATTTTCTTAGTCATTTTTTTATACTGCTCTTGTTCAGAGAACTAAATTTAATAAGAATTTCAAAAATGAAAAAAGGTTATCGGTATGGGTATCAATTTATAGAGTAGTTATTTTTATAAGCTTCTTTGTATTCTACTTTTTTGTCTCGGTTTTTTTAATAATTTCTGGTATAAATGTGAAAGTGTATTGATTAATTACACATATATTTTCATATTATAATCAAATGAGAAGTTAGTCTGATATTTTTTAAAAATTGTGAATCTGATTGAACTATGATTTTCAATTAATGTCGGTTTGCGTTTTTATTGCAAGATCAGATTGAAACGCGATGAAACCCAATGATACTTCAAAGTATAAAATAATTATTTATCTTATTCAAATGATTGCTATCACATTTCAAATTATTTTTTTTTAATATTATCATATTCTGGTAAAACTATTTTCACATTTATGATCTTGTTCGCTTCGAAATTGGAACATCAATTCTATCGGCTGCAATTTCTTGTGAGCCCTTTCATTCACTTTCGCCTCTAATTGAAAGTCACTGTTCACAAATTACAAGTCTCGTCAGTTTCCAGTGTTGTGAGAAAAACTTGCTGCTGTACATCGTTACTAGACTGAATCAGTGACTAATTAGTTGCTTGGTATTGACAAAATGCAATACTGATCGCTATTACATGTTTAAATCAGGCCTCTTGTCATTGACGCTACTTTATAGGCGTTTATAACTTCATGAACGTTAATTTGTTACAATATTTTTTACCCAAGTTAAACTCTCACCAAGACAAATGTATTAATTGATGAAATTGCAGAATATCCTTGTTTTGGAAGTTCCAAATTGTGCGAGATGAAATCAAGCATCTTCCAGTCAACAGATTTTGATATTGATTGATTTGTCGACGCCAAAAAGTTATGATCAATCATTCATTCATTATTGTTTCGCTTCATGAACAAACTTCAAACTCTATCAACGGAATAATGCTCTGTTTCTATATCTGTTTTGATTTATAACTTGGGTGAAGAACATCTTTCCAAAGTTTGCGAATTCAAATCAGTATTAAGTTTTCAGTTTTAGTATTTCAGTTTCAGTTTCCAGTATTAATTAACTAATCAGTTAATTGGGGAATCTTCCTGTCGATTTGACATAATAACAATTCTATCTTAGAAGTTCTTCGTCTGGAATGTTCCCCTTATTGTTCCTTATCATTGCATATTTTGAGCAAAAACATTCAGTTCTTAATGAATGAGAGATTCAAGTTGAACTTACAGGATAAGCTTCTCATTTTTGGTGTTTATCAAACCATGAGATCATTCAACTAAACCACCCTGATGATTTTCATGGATCATGACTTATGTATGTGATCATTCTCATGTTATTCTACCAGTTATGAATGGTTATGAAATATGGATGAAATATTTCAGAGTTGATCAATTTCTCAGTGATGATTCATAGGACAATCATTCAATCCTTGAAGCTGAAGAATTGAAATGACGATCAAATGGAATAAGACTCCAAGAATCAATGTTTCTTATTTTCGAGTCAAGCATTACGATTCTGTCCGTCTGTAGGTATTTATTCTGGAGTAAGTGTCTATTTTGAACTCCATCCAAGGGAAAAGAGCAAAAAATTTTACTTGAAGAATTATTAGAAAGTGAAGAGAAAATCGAATAGTATGCTTTGGCAATGAGAAATGCTTGTGTATTCATTGTGAGTTCTCTCTTTTTACTCTCTCCAAACAATTTTGGATGCTGTATTGAGATCCACCACAAACATTGAGTATTGATTAAAAATGGAAAGCATCGGTGCTATTCATAAGGAATGTTGAAAATTCTAAGTTGATAAAAGTTGGCGTCTTTTAATTTTCTTTCTCCAGTCTGTGAACTTCTTCGTACATATATACATTCAAACATCTACTTCTTATAGGTACTACTATTCTTTTACTATTCTCTCACAACGTTGCAACTTTCTTCGTAGATCATATCCATTCTACTCTTACTTCTATCTCCACATTGCAAACTGCACAGATGCTGTCCTTTCATGCTTCTTTCTCCAATTTCATCATGCATCGATGCGTGTGTCTGCTGCTTCCATTCTTTTGTATTGAAAATACAACATTTGATACAATTTTTCGTTTTAAATGTTCCTCACCAGTCATACATCAAATTCACTTGTCCAAGTAAGTAATCAACTTTTTTCTGTTAACATTTTCTTGAACATAAATTTACAGCTCTCCACCTCTCCAATGCACCAACTATATTATACAATAAGCAGAACTTATTGGATTCTTTTCTTGATCTCAGTTGGGTAATATAATTGTGCCATATATAGAGAACCAATAGGTGAAGTTCAGTGAAATTTATTATCACATAGTGAAACTTTCTCTATCAAATTCAATTCATTATCATAAAGAGGAATTCTTCAGAGAACAATTCCTGCAAAGCATTTCCCAAAACTTTTGTGAAATATCGTTATAACTTTCTCACTGCAATGATAATGACTGACATGATATTTTGTTAAAATAGAATGATCCAGGTAGATAGAGTGCGATTCTTGAAAATTATCGTGATTATAATTTGATTTCATCCTTCCACCGTTCAATAATTGACTGAACGTAGTGAGGTCTATGTTTCAACTCGATTTGATTTTGTCTATCTCTATGTAACGCGATGATGGGTGAGATTGAAAGCAGAAGGTTGCGGTAGACGGGACACATTCTGAGGAGAGAAGAATGCGCTCTGACAAGCAGTATACTGAGGGATTATCCTATAGGAAGGAGACCAGCTGGAGGCTGGAAGGCCAAAAACTAGATGGTGGGACTAGGTTCGGAAAGATATGAGGAGGATGGGCCTAAAAGAGGAGGACGCGGGTGACCGAAACTTCTGGAGAGGCTTAGTTGATGAGGCTAAGTACCGACTGGGGTACGAGTGACCACCGCAGTAAGTATGTAACGCGCGATTACAGCCAAGCGCATTGATAGAATTCGATGAGATTTGGCAGTAATATTCCTTTTTCAACACTGCGCGTCGATGTATACGCAAGCTTTTTGAAATTTTGCATTATAAGAATAATTGACCGAGCTAAGTGAGGTCTAATGTTTAAATGTTTAAATGTTTAAATGTTTAAATGTTTAAATGTTTAAATGTTTAAATGTTTAAATGTTTAAATGTTTAAATGTTTAAATGTTTAAATGTTTAAATGTTTAAATGTTTAAATGTTTAAATGTTTAAATGTTTAAATGTTTAAATGTTTAAATGTTTAAATGTTTAAATGTTAAATGTTTAATGTTTAAATGTTAAATGTTTAAATGTTTAAATGTTTAAATGTTTAAATGTTTAAATGTTTAAATGTTTAAATGTTTAATGTTAAATGTTTAAATGTTAAATGTTTAAATGTTTAAATGTTTAAATGTTTAAATGTTTAAATGTAAATGTTTAAATGTTTAAATGTTTAAATGTTTAAATGTTTAAATGTTTAAATGTTTAAATGTTTAAATGTTTAATGTTTAAATGTTTAAATGTTTAATGTTTAAATGTTTAAATGTTTAAATGTTTAAATGTTTAAATGTTTGAATGTTTAAATGTTTAAATGTTTAAATGTTTAAATGTTTAAATGTTAAATGTTTAAATGTTTAAATGTTTAAATGTTTAAATGTTTGAATGTTTAAATGTTTAAATGTTTAAATGTTTAAATGTTTAAATGTTTAAATGTTAAATGTTTAAATGTTTAAATGTTTAAATGTTTAAATGTTTAAATGTTTAAATGTTAAATGTTTAAATGTTTAAATGTTTAAATGTTTAAATGTTTAAATGTTTGAATGTTTGAATGTTTAAATGTTTAAATGTTTAAATGTTTAAATGTTTAAATGTTTAAATGTTTAAATGTTTAATGTTTAAATGTTTAAATGTTTAAATGTTTAAATGTTTAAATGTTTAAATGTTTAAATGTTTAAATGTTTAATTGTTTAAATGTTTAAATGTTTAAATGTTTAAATGTTTAAATGTTTAAATGTTAAATGTTTAAATGTTTAAATGTTTAAATGTTTAAATGTTTAAATGTTTAAATGTTTAAATGTTTAAATGTTTAAATGTTTAAATGTTTAAATGTTTAAATGTTTAAATGTTTAAATGTTAAATGTTTAAATGTTTAAATGTTTAAATGTTTGAATGTTTAAATGTTTATATGTTGCGCATTCACGGCAAACCGCAGTAATAGATGTTCATGAAATTTGACAGGTATGTTCCTTTTTTAAATGCTCGTCGACGTATATACAAGGTTTCTAGAAATTTTGCATTTCAAGGATAATAATTATAAAAGGGATAAGGAGCCTCCTTCATACGCCAATATTCGATTAAAAATCAGACTTTATAATACTATTATTCATCATAAATCAGCTGACATGATCAGTGATTACACAGTTGTGTGGAAAAGCCAGTCTATTGCTGTATTTCCATAAGGTCTATAGTTTCAATCAGGTACTTGTGGATGAGAATACTGCGTGAGGTCTACTGTTTACAGAACTACTAGTGTGGAAGGAAAAGGAATTCCTGTACACTCCGATATCACTATATATATCGAGTTACTATCGACGAGTTACTATCGCCTCCAAGGATAGGTCAATGTTTAAATGTATACACGTATAATGAATCTTGCACTGAGTCACCAGTATTGAAGTTAGAAATGTAGGGGAGTTGGTGAGAAGCAGTGATTGAGGACGGTCGTGTTTTTCGGGAGCTGTGGTGATAAGATAGCCTATCGGTTTTACTCTTGCCTGCCAGCTAATTCAGTAGTTACAGAATTGTAGTACTAACCTAAAAACTTTCGTTTCACTAATTTTACTAATTTAATAAATCGATCACAATAGTTATATTCTATTAATAATTCAGTAGAATTTCTCAATTTAATAATCATTTTTAAATAGTTGTAATCTAAATTCTTTCTCGTTGATAAAGTAGCTGAAATAAAAGTACTTTCTCAATTTAATAATCAGTTTCAAATAGTTGTAATCTAAATTCTTTCTCGTTGATAAACTAGCTGAAATAAAAGTACTTTCTCAATTTAATAATTCTTCCTGAATCGTTTTAACCTTGATTTCTTTTTCGTTAAAAATGGTTTGAATAGAGTACCGAGTGATTTCCTGAATTTGGTTCAATACAGTTAAACTAAATTTCCTAACTCAATAAATCGATTACAATAGATGTAATCCATTCTATTCATATACTATTAAATAATTTACAGTGAACTTTCTCAATTTGATAATTATTCGTGAATTTCTTTCTCGTTAAAAATATCCTAAATAGAAGTCTGTTTCCTGAAATTTGAGTTGAACTTAAATTATTAACGTAAACGTAATTTATTATCTCAAATAACGTAAACCTAATCAAATAGCCTTGAATAAGAAAATCTAATAATAAATAGGGAATTTTAATTGAGGTCGAGCGAACTCCTGTGCGTATGCTTTCACTGTGTCGAGTCATTAGGAGTGGAATTAGTTGTAGAGTAAAATAGCTCAATTATACAGGCCGAAACGGTTATTCATTGGCGAGCTGCTTTGTAGGTTTTGTAAACATTGCATCTCGCAACAGTCGCTCGTGGCCCGGGACTGGACGGGGCACGACCGATAGAAATTCGTTTCGTTTCTCTTTTTTCGCCTGTTTGATCCTGTCCACTAAATTAATAAAATTAATTTTGCTTTAATGCAGTATTGTCTTCTTCTTCCACTGTTTTGGCGACATACAGCTCTGCTCTCTCATTTGTGTTTCCTTCCCTGTTGAAGAAAATTTTCTAAAAACAAATAGCATTGCTCACGGAGTCCTTGACAAAACAGGTTAATATATTCATTTGCATTCTTCAGATCATTTTTAAAACTGTTTAATGCGGTTAATATTTAACCACTATAAAGGCAGTCACGCTTGAGGTGAAAATTAGTTATTCAATTCACGTATAATCAAAGCCTGTATTACACCTCAACTAAAATCTTGATGAAGTCTAATCATAAAATAGTTTGAATGTAACTACGAGTATATAGTTGAAATATATTTATTTTTCCAACTTATCGAATTCTACTAAAACGTAGCTTTTGAATTAGTGCATTTCACTTATATCTTAACTTTTATATTATAGCTTTGCGAAGTTATGAAATAGATTAATACGATTAATTAATAGTTTAGATAAATTGATTGGATTAATACGGTTTTTTTTTTTTTTGCTTAGTATTGTAAATGGCATATTGCATGAAGGGACTGTTGGCTGTCTGATAAATAACATTCCGATTAGCATCAGAATTCAAACAGGAATTACAATGAAATTGAAAGAAACCACTACAAGTAGAGGAAATCCTGCAGTTATCTTCGATAACAATAAATTCAGAAAGGATAGGACTTCACCCGATGGTAATATTTTTTGGCGATGTCTTAGTAAGACTTGTAGTATTTCATTGAAAACTGACTCTACGTGCTCTCTTTTGTCCAGTTCAAACTTAAAACATAGTCATCCACCGAACGCCATTAATGGCTCGATTGCTGATAATAGTTCATTATCGTTGAATGGAACGGTTAGCTTGGCCCATGATAACGATGCAGCACTTGACGAATCTATCAACCCAACTCACGTCACAGCCGATATCACAGCCATATCAGCTGTTCCCGAAATCTTTGATCGAACCAACTCGTGTAGTACCCCAATAAGTCTAAACTCTCAAGCTAATTCCATCTCGAACGACTTACTAATTGATCCTGACTTAACTGTTGTATCACTAAGAAGAGAATTACTGACTTGGTTGATAAAATGGCCACCATCGAACAACAGTTGAAGGATGCTATAAAACACAAGCTTGAATCGGACGAAAAATTAACGGATTATAAAAATATTATGGAACAAATGAAAGTGAGCATTGAAGTTTTAGAAGCCGAAAATTCTGCTCTGAATAGTGAGAAAAAATGCATAGAAACGAGCTTCAGGTCTCAAGTGTTTTTATTCGCCAGGTGTTACAATATCAAATGTTGCATCAAACCCTTCCATTATATCAGTGAAAAACTCCTTCGGCATCCTCAATGACCTCACAACGGAGACTAATAAGACGTGTTATATAAGTCAAATGAAACCAGTAAGAACTCGAAAACGGAAACATAAGAAAAGATTGTTAGTCCAGGCGCTGGCTTACATTGAGCATACATGAGAGAGGCAGAGAATTTGACTTCGGATTATTGTTAGGGGGTCTTTAGTGTATATGAAACTCGATGTCGTCACGTCCCAGGGTGGTCGACAGCTTGGGGGGGAGGGGGGTAAGTTGTAAAAAACGCGCGTTTATAAAATCGCCTGTCCTGCAGTTACTATTCATAGTACAGCTTTTAATTTTTTCTCAATATTATGTACACATAACTGGCTTTCAATGTGGTCCTATACTTTTTTGCGATAAACCACATAGTTTTTCCGTAAAAAAATAAAATATCTCAAAAAATGTATTTTTTTATTATGGACTTTTTGTTATTTCTCGAATATTCAAGTAATTAGCCGACTTAGAGGAAAAGGCTCCCAAAAAAACGTTGTAGCCCGTTTCTTGCTGAATCCAATGATATATATAGTTTGGGGGTTACGATCATAGATGCGGCGGTGGGAGGGGGATAAGTAGCACTGTTACGCTGCGGCGCGGTCCTCCCCCATGATTAATGTGCGTAATGGCCTGTCTATCTCATTGCTCCTACTAGTCTATGCATTCAAATTATGTATTTCAGGAACGCTATCTTATGTATTTTCGGTCGCTGAACACGATTTTTCAACTCTCAAGCCTTAATAATTGATAATTCTCATCATAATATACTAATTATGGTCAAAATTACAAACTTCATCTCATTCTGCAAGGAAACTATGAAATGACTGTTTGAAATAAACGAAACTTGGGTTTCAAGAAATATATTAGGATAGAATAAAGTTAATATTTATATATGTTTATGTTCTATTGTTTTTATTTCAAATTAATTTATTGTGATGCGCTGCAGGCTAAATTATATTATTAATTGCACACTGGCCACACTTACTAGATATAGTGGTCAGTTAGTTTCCAAGAAAAATTTGTGGAATTTCTTAGTTCTTCATGGTGGAAATGGAATTCATCATTCATTCTTTATCATAATGATTATGTTTAATATGAAAATGTTAATCTTTCGTGAATCTTCAGTTTGTCGTGGACTTTTGAGAAATTATATCCAATATAATAATAGATATGTGTCAAATCAAAATGAAATGAAAATTTAAATATTCATTCATATTATTCTAACAGTATTATTATAATAATATTTCACTAACTTTTGATTGATTCATCCATTATGGTATTCCCGTTCAGACTGTTTTGAAATGGTAACAAGTTATTCAGTATCAAAATTGGGATTCGAATAGTTTTGGGCCATGCCTGCTATTCTTTCCTAAACATATTTATATGATTTGTAATTTTATCCACAAATGAATGAATGAATGTATGTATTCCTGCACGTAGCTAACGTATGGATAATTCCTTTATAGATTCTTGCATGTCACATTATTAAATCTCTGCCACAGATTTAGAAATCAAGTCTCGATGGTTTGGAGAGCATATTATTGGAGTGATTCTTTTACTCTGCTGCTTCTAATATGTTCACTACCTTTGTTTGATTTTAGACCATAGACATAAAAAGCTATGTCCACCTGTATCACTCCATCTTTATTGAGAATTCTCATAACTCTTCTTATCACAAAGTTTCCATAATCTTGCAGCGTATTGAAGTTTTGAAAAGTGAAGTAGGAGTTGAATTCAGGAGAGCCATGTCATCATTATGCGAATTTGTCAACGATATTTAGGGATTTAGTTAAATCCACAACTAGTTTCACTTACAATTTCATAGGCCAAGTGAGATTAAGAGTTTTTTTTCAAATATCCATCAGATGTTGACAGAGATTGCGGTTATTGTAGAAATGCATGCTGCACTAAAACTTCAATGCTGAATTATCTTTAAACAGCTTCCTAGTAAAAATACAGAGATCAGATCTTTTTGTTCTAGAATTAACTAAGACTAGGATTTTTATTTGATTGCATCGTGGAGAATGAAAGAACTTTGTTTCTTTTTATAGGTGAGAATACACTTTTATAATTTGCCACAACTATGTTCAGATAAAATCGTTGGAGACCGAATAACTATTTCTTTCTATACGTTCAAAAGAGAATCACACACTTCTTCACTTGCTTCCAGACCATTGATAACATTATGCAGATTCTGTTGTCCATCAGAGTCTTGAAGAAAAATGTTATGTCTCTTGAGAAGATTATGCTTCTGGAAATCATTCTCATCTCTCATTATTCTTGTTTTACTTCATTATATGACTTTCTTCACAGTCTCCAGTGATATCCATAATGATGTCAACATACTTGAACAGAATATCTTTGATGGAAGATTTATTAATGTAGTAGCAGCCATTTTAGGAAAGCCTTTGAAGAACTAGCTATTCCAATCACTCAGTTTTGGATGATCTAATGAGGGTTTGCTCTAAAGCATGATCGGTTGTCACATTAATTAAATTTTCAAGGTTTCATTTGACAGAGAGTCAATGTATTGACTGTATAGAGTTAATGTTTTCTTATTGGAAATTATTTTTCACTTCTATGGGTATTTTTTATATTTTCTAGATATGACACAGACTTTATAACATATGTGATTGAATGAAAAAATTATGGGATCTTTTCTCGAACAGTTTCTATGTGCAATACCAGAGTCCATCCTTATGAGCATGAATACAATTTAAGATAATTTAAGCTATGTTACAATAATCAGTCATAAATATTTCAAGTAGTCATTGAATTTGATTCTAAAAAAACTCTACAAATAGCTCCTGACTTCTTTCAAATATACTTTGACAATCTCTCATATTTGAACCGTTCATGAGTCCTTGTAGTTGTTTCATTGAATTGATTGCTTGCTCTCACACCTTAATTATACTGATCTCCCCTCAATAGATTTCCAACAGTATTCTCTCCAAATATTTCAAATTCAACAAAGATATCTCTCATTCCACTTTCATTCAAGTACCACCCCAAGACAATCAGTCAAACTCAGTCAGATGAGTAGATATAAGTTACAGAAATCAGTTGATAAAGCTGCGTTTACACGTAACAAAATGTTAATAACTTAATCTTTATAGATTCTATTAGATTGAACGGAACTTGGCAAACACATATGTCTATCATATGTATGATAAGTTATGTTCAATCTAATAGAATCTATAAAGATTAAGTTATATTAACATCTCCTTAATAACTTTGGTGTAAACTCAGCTTTAGAGTTGTATTTCCTTTGTAATCAAATATTTAGTCATATAACATGGGAGTAATTGGCATTATTTGTGTTTCAACTGTCAATTTATATTAAGAAAATATTTTACTCCTGTTACACGGTGCTAGCCTATGGGGTAGCCTATATTATTTGTTTAACTTACTCCATTACTTGACTTTCGCAATTCCAAAGTGATCATTGAACTAAATCGAATAATATTATCATCCTCTCTTAATGGAATATCAGTTTTTTATCGATTGAGAAACACATATAGGATTCCTAACAGGATGGTTTATCATTACAATGTAATCATAAATAATGATAATGAGATGAAGTTTGTAATTTTGACCATAATTGGTATATTATGATGAGAATTATCAATTATTAAGGCTTGAGAGTTGAAAAATCGTGTTCAGCGACCGAAAATACATAAGATAGCGTTCCTGAAATACATAATTTGAATGCATAGACTAGTAGGAGCAATGAGATAGACAGGCCATTACGCACATTAATCATGGGGGAGGACCACGCTGCAGCGTAACAGTGCTACTTATCCCCCTCCCACCGCTGCATCTATGATCGTAACCCCCAAACTATATATATCATTGGATTCAGCAAGAAACGGGCTACAACGTTTATTGGGAGCCTTTTCCTCTAAGTCGGCTAATTACTTGAATATTCGAGAAATAACAAAAAGTCCATAATAAAAAAATACATTTTTCGAGATATTTTATTTTTTTTGCGGAAAAACTATGCGGTTTATCGCAAAAATCTAGAGGACCACATTGAAAGCCAGTTAAAAGCACATAATATTTAGAAAAAGTCAAAGCTGTACTATGATAGTACCTGCAGGACAGGCGATTTTATAAGCGCGCGTTTTTTACAACTTACCCCCCTCCCCCCAATCTATCGACCACCCTGGACGTGACGACATCGAGTTTCATATACACTAAAGACCCCCTAACAATAATCCGAAGTCAAATTCTCTGCCTCTCTCATGTATGCTCAATTTAAGCCAGCGCCTGGACTATGTTAGTGTTAGCAGATAGTCACGGACGAGATATTGGTTGGGATTTAAATCGCGAATTTGAGAAAGACGGTTTTGAAGTGACCGTAATTGCAAGATCAGGGGCAAATTTTAAAACAGTGACCCATGACATTGACAACTTCACTAAAGATTTTAATTTCGATGACAGGGTGGTCGTACTGGCTGGAACAAATGACATAGTGAGTCACACACAACAGCCCACTGAACTTGATCTTCAACCAATCTTAGAAACGGCAAGGCGTACAAAGGTATCAATTGCGACTGTTCCATACCGATACGACAGACCGCTCATGAACGTAAACGTAGCAAAACTGAATGCATGGCTGTCAGAACGGATCTCAAATATTGATGAGATAGAACTTTTGGAGCTTTCAAATTTTGATATAAGTGACTTTACTCGACACGGTTTGCATTTTAATAAAAGCAGGGGGAAGATAAAACTCAGGAAACTGATCAAAGAGCATATAACAGGCACTTCAACGTCAGAAGGTAGCGGAGAAACGGCGGAAGCTAGAGATATTTCAGCATTGTCCAATAGCGATTTTTTATAGGTTGTGAAGTATTCCATGTAAATTGCCAGGGCCTCTTGAATGCAAAGCTAGATTTAGAAATACTACTTTCTCGTAGAAAATCTAAGATTGACGTCTTATGTCTTACCGAGCATTGGCTTACTGAGAGCGAATTGAACGTATTATCACTCCCTGGCTACAGACTCATTACTCAGTACTGCAGAAAAATTAAAATTCGAGGAGGTTCATGTATTTTTGTAAGCAATGAATCCATCAAAAATGTTAAGATTAGAAAAGATTAATTGCTCAAGCTGTCGAAAGTAATTTTGAAATCTCCGCTGTAGAATTGAAATTGAAAACGATGTCTCAAAAAATAATATTCTTAAGCGTCTACAGAGCCCCAAATACTGATTTCGATGTATTTATTGAGCTACTCAGGGCTGTTCTTTCCAGAGTCTTAAAAGAGAAAGGGAAATTAATTTGTCTTTGCGGCGATTTTAATGTAGATTTCTGTAAAGAAGACAGAAAAAAAAAGTTTTCAAAAATCTATTATCAACGTTTAAATTGAACAAAGTGACAGATGGCCCAACTCGCATAACAAGAACAACAGCTACTGAAATTGACTATATAATATCTAACTACCCGCCTGCTCTGTGTTCCAGTGAGTTAATTCCCTGTTCCTTCTCCGATCATCATGGAAGTAGTGTCAAGTTAGTTTAGAGCGATCAAAGTCTAATTCTAATGAAAATATTACATCTAAAAGTGGAAGAAGAAAGATTTTTCGTGTCATTGATCCATCAAATATTGATGCTTTAACTATGGGCTATCGAAAGAGAATTGGCATAGTGTTTATCATTGTAATAACGTTGAAGATAAGTTTAATAATTTTATGACAATTTATGTTAACCATTGTAATAGTTCGGTTCCGGAGAAGTCAGCAAGCGGTGCAAGAAATAAAGAGCAGCTTTCTTGGATTACAACAGGCATAAGGATATCCAGTGAGAGGATGAAAACTCTGAGCACACTTTTAAAATATCCCTCCTTTAGTGACTCAGCGACCTATATCACCACAACAACAGGACTTAGATGTGTTAGCTTAGAAACTTATTTCAAAATTTACAGAAACATATACAGAAAAGTTTTGAAAGCAGCTAAGAAAATGGCCGCCACTGCCTTCATAAATAAATCCTCAAATCAAGCTAGAGCCATCTGGAAATTAGTAAAATTCGATTCGTCAAAGAGCAATAATTCAACTTCAGAGACTTGCATTGCTGATGAAACAGGAAATATCAAAACCGGAAGAGAAGCTGCCAATATCCTGAATAATTATTTCATAAACACACCACTTAAAATTCAGAATGCACACTTAGAAAAGAATGGCATGGATGATTTCCTATCAGTATTTGAAATTGCCGGTAACCAAAGAAATACAAAGTTTACAGATTTCGATACATTGAGCTGTGAAGAACTTAGAGGAATAATCAAATCACTAAAAAACAAGAAATCCTACGACTGTTACAACTTATCAATTACTTAGTTAAAAAATCAGCAGAACATATCCTCAAGCCACTAACATTTATATTCAATAGCTCCATGAAAGCGGGTTACGTACCATCTAAACTGAAATTATCGAAAATAATTCCTGTTTACAAAAAAGGCAATCAAGAGCTTCCTGAAAACCATAGACCTATCGCTAATACTCCTATATTTCTAAAAATCTTTGAATATGCCGTGCTAAGACGATTAAGAAAATACTTCAAACAAATAGACTTACTGTCCTCTAACCAATTTGGATTCCGGCCAGGCTACTCCACAAATGATGCTCTCTTCTCTTTTGTAGATGAGGCATTATCATCTGTTGATAAAAAATCCAAAGTGAATGGTTTGATAGCCGATCTCTCAAAGGCGTTCGACCTTATCAATGTAGAGATCATGTTAAAAAAGCTGCAATTGTATGGATTCGATGGCGCCGTGTTCGGATGGTTTTTTTCCTACCTCAACGAGAGGTATCAGCAGGTAGTCATTGACTCTCATACCCATGAGTACCATTCAGAATGGATGAAGACGAGAAGCGGGGTTCCCCAGGGGTCAGTACTGGGTCCCCTGCTTTTTATTATATATATTAATGACTTGCCATCATACCTTGAACCAGCTAAAAGTGTATTATATGCTGACGATGTGAGTATTCTACTGAAAAGCAGCAGTCAGTCCAATGTGGAATTGGAGAGTAAGACTGCCCTTATTAATTTAGAAAAATGGCTATCTGCTAACATGTTGTTGTTAAATACCAACAAAACTAAAGAAATTCCATTCCGAACTACCAGAGAAAATAATTTAAGTATCAGAGACTATAAAATAGAATCCGTGAACGATATAAAAGTTCTTGGAGTGGTGATTGACTCTGACCTTTCTTGGAGACCTCACCAAGAATACCTCAAAAACAAACTGAACTCAGCAATTTTCGTACTGAGAAATTTGAAAGCTATATTGGACTCCAGGGCTCTTAGAAGTGTTTATTTCGCACTGTTTCACTCACACCTGACCTACAGCATCATTTTTTGGGGAAATTCAAGCTGCGTAGTGAGGTGTTCAGAATGCAGAAGTGGGCATTGAGAGTGATGATGGGAGAATCAATTCGAACAAGTTGTCGCCCCCTTTTCAAAAAACTTCAAATTCTCCCATTCCCAAGCCTATATATTTTCGAAACAATCTGCTTCATTAAGAAAAATATTCATGAATTTAATACAGGCGGAACATTCCATCAATACCCAACAAGATATAGGAACAACCTAAGAGACGACACACACCAGACAACCATGTATGAGCGAGGTGTTAGGAGTTCGGGTATTCGGTTGTATAATTTATTACCAGCTCATATAAAAGAAATGACTGGTACAAAATTCAGAGAACAATTAAAGAAGGAGCTGCTGTCCATATGCGCGTACTCAAATGAAGAGTTCAGAGAGTACTACGAGTGTCGAAATGGGGTTTAGAGAGAATAGAAAAAAATGTATTGACTTTTCATGTGCCTATTTATGTTCTAAACCACGAGCGTCGAGATAAGGTTTGGAGAGAAAAGAAAATATATTGACTTATCATTTATGTATTTATGTTCTGTATTTTATTGACTTACGACATTGACAAGTCCAAATACCCCTTTTATAGGAGGTCAGCGGATGAAATAATAATAATAATAATAATAATAAAGAAATTCTAAAAATGCATGCGTGGACGCTGAGTGAATACCAGACTGATTGTGTCACTACAAGATTCGATACAATCGTCTGAATCGCGGGAGGCATAAACACTCGCTCACCCTTGATTCTTTTTATGACAGATTGTATAATGATAAAAATTTTTGAAAGTAGTGTAGCGGTTGCTAAACGCTGAATACGGATATCTTAAGATATCTTTATCACCTGTGATGGAATAGCATATAAAATCATATAGGTCGAGCAAATTCCCGATGTAGATTATTTACGGGACTGCGTCTCTAAGTTCCGAAGGATTAAGATAGGTTACTAGGACCAGATATCGTTCGGAATATATTTCGAGAACAGAGTCTTGTCAGGTCTTATGCTCTATTGTAGGAAATTATATGATCTCCAGCTGCATCTGCTGTACAATTGATGAATTCGCTCCTAAGTCGAAGTTGGTAACAGATAAGAGCTGATATATGAGTAGGTAAGGACAGAGAATAAATAATCTCGATCTGACCCCACACGCAACATCCACTTAGATCTGTTCCAATATCCAGGTTGATTCAATGATTTCAATGATCGTACTTGATCGGTTCTTGATAATATAGAACGTGTCAGACACAATAATTGATAGGCTCAAGAAATAATCAAACTCAGAAGACGAATTGATAAAGTAGAAATATAATATAATAAAATATATAATTTGACTGCAGATTCAGAGCTTGGATTACAGATTGAAAATAGTTTAATATTGACAAAATAATTAGAAATTTTCTTGTACCAGCATGACACCATGCATGATTCAACAGAATTTTATGATTTATAAATTTAACAGTTTTTTGAAAAAATAGTAAAAAATGAATTATAAAAGATTTTAAAAATGCTCGGGGTCGTGGTTCTGGCAGCGGAGGATAGTTAATCAACTACAAGCTCTTATAAATTCTATATCCAATAAAATCTAAGATCTTAATGGTTATTAGCGCTTGTCGGCGTGGCCATTAATTTAATGAAGAAAAATTTTATATTTTCTGCACTGTTATTTCTTTCGAAGCGAAGATTGGGGCCCCAAATTTTAAAACTCACGTGAAACTCCTTGGTGGTCGAGGTTCCTTTAGATCAAATTTGTTTGATCGGTGGCCGGTCCAGGCTTCGGTTTCAGCACGTGTGGAATTTTTAATTAAATATCTCCTTCACCACAATAATTAGGGAATAATTAAACTTGAATTTCTCGAATTATCTATTGATGAAATAAATTTACAAATAACAAATAAAATAGCCTAAAACATTGGCTCACAGATGAAACATATAAAATTGAACAAAATTTCACAAATAAGTCTTTGGTAGCTTTAACGAGGTCTTAACGGTGAGGATTTCAAAAAGGAAGTGAAGTGTCTTCTTCTAAGCATTGGGCTAGAACCTTTTCTCTGAGAATCTCTCTGTAATTAATTTGCATGAAAATTTGCCATTGGTAGAATGATTATGACATAGGCATGACGTCAGTGGCAAGCAGTAAAATATAATTCCTTTAATTACAATAATAACTTAATTTGTATAACTTTTTAAATTGCTTAATTCTCTAGACATAGCTCCTCTATACAGTGTACATGTACTAGCATATATGATAAGGCAGGTTTGTTGTCTGATAACAGATTAACATATGATGTTTTCAAACGATCATCCCTTTTGGTGCTATTTCTATGACATATGATTGGCTTAGACTTGTCAAAGAGATTCATTCACCATGTGGTTCAGTTGAATCAATAATTTATAATTGAATATTTCTGCACAATTCTTATTATGGTCGAAAATGTTATAATTAATTTTTGCTGCTCTTATCAATAATACAATATTCATGCTACGACCCAGTTAGTTACAATAACGTTTGACATTATAATGCAATTTCGTGAATAATAAATAAATTTAACAATAATACATACATTTTATTTTTTTATTTGAAATTCTTGGTCCTTTATCAATAGTTCTTAATTTTATTTTAGAAATCAAATCAAATAATTTTTTATTTTGCATCAAAACAAATTATAGTACAAGTTCCTTCTCTTGAGTATAATAACATACTGTAATTTAAAACTAAAAAATATATACCTATAATAAGAGAAAAGGAAAAAAACAAACATGATTTACACAGAGCAAAATAAAATTACTACTAACAAAAAAGAACAAAGTCTTTTGCCCGTTAGTAGGAGCTGACAACACTGCTAATTTTTATCAAAATGTACTTTCACACACGCAGACACACACACTCTCACACCTGCATATGGGAATCAATTTGAGCTTTACCATACAATTCAATAATAAATAGTCACAACCAACAACTAATTCTTGATTAAACTATTCATTCCATGTTAATAAAACAAGGCTTAGATTGCTCAAGTATAGATGACATTATGAAGAGAAAAGCAAAAAATGATAAACACTAGCTTTAAAAATAACACACAGACTGTCAACAAGGAAAAATAAATTCCTCACTTAGAAGTAAGACATTAAAACAACAGTATCACAGTACAGACAAAATTGTGAAAAAATTGCAATAATAATAATATCAAATTAAAGACAAGGTTGTATATATAAAAAAAAACCCTAATTAATGAGTACACAAAAATATTTAAGTTCATCAACACCACTGAGATGGTGTTTAGTTATAGACAAAGTCGTAGAACTCATCAATGAGTACAACAAATAAAAAATAAATTAATAAAGGTAAAAAATAAAAGTATTATAGTTCTATAAACATCATTAAATCTTCAAATGACAAACTCAAAAGCCATTTCTTTACTTTCACTTTGAATTGTGTCAAGAATTGATTCTCCTTATGTCAGTAGGGAGCAAGTTGTAATATTTGCATCCTAAAAATACAAAACTCTTTTTATACCTGGTACAATAAGGCCTTGGTGTTGCTAGCAACTCTCTTGTTCTTTGCCGTGTTACCACTTCACCCATTGGATGAGTTTCAGGCGCAATCCCCATATTTCGGTTCCCACTCATTTTAAAGAACAACGACAGCACCTTGAACACATACATGCTTCTCAAGGGCAGAACTTGCAAAATTTTGAAATAAGGGAACGAGTGAATCCTTCTTTCAACACCACAAATGATGCGTATTATGGCTTTCTGTAGAATTACAACTGGATTATAGTGACAAGCATATGTTGACATCCAGCAAGATAATCCATAATCTAGTTTTGAGTGAAAAAATGCAAAATACAATTGACGGAGAATATATCTAGGTAAGAATTGTTGAAGATTATAAAATTTCCCAATTAAAAAAAGAAGTCTACATTTCAAATTTGTTATGTGATTTGTCCAAATTAATCTGTCATCCAAAGTCATACCAAGATACTTCAAGGAATTAGCTTGATAAATACTATTACATTACATGACTCTGCTTGACATCTATCTCATGGATTATAGTGACAAGCATATGTTGACATCCAGCAAGATAATCCATAATCTAGTTTTGAGTGAAAAAATGCAAAATACAATTGACGGAGAATATATCTAGGTAAGAATTGTTGAAGATTATAAAATTTCCCAATTAAAAAAAGAAGTCTACATTTCAAATTGTTATGTGATTGTCCAAATTAATCTGTCATCCAAAGTCATACCAAGATACTTCAAGGAATTAGCTTGATAAATACTATTACATTTACATGACTCTGCTTGACAATCTATCTCGTGATACTTTAAAGGGACTGAGAATTCAAAAACCGTTGATAGGGAGAAATTAATGAAGTTAGTTTTAGAAGCATTTAACACTATTTTGTTCCCATCAAACCAGAGTCTCAAATTGCTCAAGTCTGACTGTAACATCATTTGTAATTCATTTATACTATTAGCTGAATAGGCCAGTGAAGTATCGTCATCGAAGTTACAGATCCATGAAAATTCAATGAGAATAAGTCATTTATATATACTAAAAATAAGAGAGGCCCCAGGACTGAACCCTGAGGGACTCCACAATTGCTGTTTACAACCAATTCACTATTAATACCATTTATACTAACACATTGGCTCCTATTCTCTAAATAAGATTTAAACCACTTTAAGGGGATTCCACGAACCCCAGACATGAACAACTTATTTATCAATATATCATGATCAACAGTGTCAAAAGCTTTTTTAATATCAAGGAAGAGCCCTGAAACTTTCATCTTACCACGAGTATTCAAATTATTATAAATATTTGTCATAAAGTGATTCAGCGCAATTTCAGTACTAAAACCCTGTTGAAAGCCGAATTGGCCACTGTAGAAGAATTTGTTAACATTGAAAAAATCTACAATTCTCTTCTTACTAGTTTCTCTAGTATTTTAGAAAAAACTGAAAGCAAAGATACTGGCCTGTAATTGGCAATATCAGTTTTTGAACCTTTTTTATAGTTAGGCACAACTTTGGCTATTTTCAAGGCATCAGGGAATACTCCACAAGAAATACTACTATTGAAAATGTCACAAAGAACGGGAATAATTGATGTAGACACTATTTTTAATAACCTACCACTAAATCCATCCATGCCTGGAGACTTGCCATTCTTTAAACTCTGAATTAACTTATCAATTTCATCAAAATGAAAAGGCTCAAGGAATATTGAATTGTAATAATTTTTTATTTTAAATTTATTCCTTAACAGTTGCTTATTTTCATCAGATAAAGGTTTCACCGAAGAAGTTACTTCAACCGCTGCTTTAGCAAAATAATTATTGAACTCCTTAGCTACAGTCTGATCTTCTCTAACAATTGTACCTCCTATCTGTAAACTAATTGTTTGTTTTCTTGACGCTTGACCACACAATTTATTGATTTCTTTCCATTGTTGCTGGATAGGTAAGACATTGAGATGAGAAAAATACCTATGTTTTTGTTCATTTATCCACACAACTAACTTTTTCTTAAATTTCAAATAATCTGATTTTAATTTATTGTCATTTGGATTTCTGGACATTTTTTTGTAAAGCTTATCACGATTTTTTATAGCAGCACACAACCCTTCAGTCATCCAAGGTTTCAATTTCTTATCATGGCTGGTTAAATTTACAAGAATAGTGTACTTTGACTGTTTTAAGTAATTATTCAAAACACCAATAAATGTATTGAATTTAAAGTTAACATCATTAGAAAAATATACCGAACTCCAGTCATGATGCATTAATAAGCTGTTTAATTTATCATAATCTATTATTGATTTCTCCGTTGAAGACAATCTGAAATTTTCACAACTACTTTTAGATAAGGAAACGGCTACAGCTCTGTGATCAGTAATCTGAGATTCAATTACTGCACTTGATACAGCTCTTTATTTAAGGCTGATCTAAAAAATATATGATCCAAACAAGATGAACTATCATTCAATAAGCGAGTATCCATGTCTATAAGACACTCATACCCATTGCTAAACAACATTTCTAAGTATTTTAAAGTTTTAATATCACCAATTCTGCTTATATCAATATTAATGTCACCTATTATAAAACAATTTGCAGCTTGGTAGCCCTCCAACAATTCATTAAGACTATCAAGAAAATTCTCTATTTGTACACCATGCCATCTGTAAATACCAAGAATACTAAAACAATAGTTAAACATGCGACATTCAAGTATACAGAATCAGCACCGATGATATTTGCTGTAATTTCAGAGCACGTTATACCCGCTTCAGTTGCAACAAATATTATAATACCAGAAGCTCTTGTGAAATCAGCACCAGCATGATATCTATCATACCCTTCAATGTTATACATAGCTGCATCATTTTCAGATTGAGTCCATGTTTCAGATAAAACTATAATATCCGGTCTTTTATTCCAACAATTCAAGTATGTGATAAAGGAGTCAAAATTACGGTTCATACTACGAATATTTTGGTGTATTATAGTAAGATTATTATTACCAGTAAGAAAACAATTGTTAACATCATCTACACTCTCAAAAAACTTCACATTAGCCCCCATAAAAGAATGATAAGATTGACATACAATTTAGTAAGTTGTGACAGAAAAACAATAATTTTTTTATTCCCACATGCAACATTCACACTACATTCATACCTCATAATAAATGATATTTTAGACGAAATGCAGAAACAGATTGGGTACATCTACAATAGGTACTGAATCTGAATAATAATGCACAAAGCAGGAGACTCCTCAAAGAAACTTTTAAAAAAATCACATATAATGTGAAACACCAATATTGCCTTTATCACATGATTCACCGTTCATAATTAATGTTAACGTTTTCAATTTAATCAATTAAACAAAATCAATAATAATAGAATTGAAATGAATTAATTCATCAACGTATTGTAAAAACGTCTTAGTTTATGATAAAATAGAATGAATATATTGAAAATTAACTGCAATTAACTTAATTATTCTTGTTCCACTCACATAGCATTCAAAACGTGTATCAGTTAATAAGCAAATTGGCATAATAATCAAATTGGCATAATAATCAAATATCAAGCAAGCAAAATTATTGAAATCATAATAAGAATAGAAAAAATAAAATAGAATAAATAATATAAAAAACATTAGACGGCAATTTGCACTCTCTACATGCCCACATAGCCTAGTATGACAAAAATAGATCAATCAATAAAAATTTATCTTTTAGTAACTAACTTATTGAAGTCCTCAATTCTTGAAATGTGTACACTTTTGGAAAGATCATCAGCTTTGACGAATACATTGCCATTTTTGAACCACACATATTTCAAATGACCTTGTTTTTGAAGTTCCTTTCCTTTGTTGAAGATACTCTTGCAGAACGGAGACATAGTTTCATTAATGTAGATTACACGAGCATCATTCGACCACCCAATATCACTGGCTAATATTCTTCCCTTTTTACCCTTGCATTGTAGGAACTTTTGTTTGTCTATGTTCTTAACAAATCTAACAATGATAGGAGGTGCCATCTCACGATTTTTACCGGACAACCTATGACAGTTAGAAATCATGTCCTTATTGAAATCAAAGTTCATGAACGAAGATATGCTTTTCAGGATATCAAAATGTTCTCATTGTCCTGTACTGGTACTCCAACAATATTAATGCAGTCTTTTCGTGAGTACTGTTGCAAACCTGCAATTTCACTATTGGCCCTATCTAGTTCATTTCGCAACTTTGCAATTTCACTTTTTGCCGAAGCTAAATCCTCAATACACGAATCGATTTTAACCCCTTGTCCAGTAATTGTTTTTTTATTGTCGCTGATACGTCCAAAACAGTTTTCAATTGAATTGATAATATCTTTCTGTTCCTTTTTAATTGCATCAATATCACTTTTAATTTCATCAACGTCGCTTTTAATCGCCTTCAGTTCGTCGATAATGAAGTCCAGTTTCCGATCCAGTCTCTGCGCCACGTTATCATCGAGTTGGTCGTTATCTGGGAAGGCCGGTTGATTGACGTTATCGCTAGCTGCTGCTTCGTCTCTTGAACCCTTCCTTTTAGGCGGCATGTTTAATATTGCACAACGAAATTAATAGCACCACGCAATACTAAATTCGCAAATTACTCAGGAACGGACCACTCTTATCAAAAACCGATTTCACACATCTATCACCTATCTACTACCCGACTACTATGCCAAAACTCATAACAAAGTGCTCACATTTACCGGTCGAAACAAACAAAAATTGAGGAGCTCCGAACAGCGTGACTTTCTATCTCAGCATTACTGAACAACTGAAATAATATTATAGCTTGCATGAAAACCTGGCATGACATTTTATAATATATTGAATCAGTCAGCTGTGTTTGAGCTGCTACAAAACATCTGATCAATAGTAAACAAAAGTGTAACCTCCAAAAATTCAATGAGCAATTTATAAATGACCTGTACTCAATTTGCAAAATAATTATAATTTATTTATTGAATAATTCTCTGGAAAAAATGTGTAGTACAGAACGGTACTCTTATCTTACACTCAGCTGTTGATAAGAAAGCCTTATCGCTCAGATGCTAACTATTCGTTTGGCAGATCTTTCATTCTATAAGGGTAATTACAATTTCCCTAGCTAATTCTCTCCTTCCATAAGATTTATTCAAAAGATTCATCACAATATATATATATATATATATATATAATATATATAATATATATATATATAATCTACTTTGAAGATAGGATTAATTAGACTATAGATATTATTATTCATAATCAATAAGCTGACAAGTGGATATTCCTCCGATATCACTATAAATATTAGATATCATCTATTCTAAAGATAAGATTAATCAGACTATAGATATTATCCCCAATCAATCAGCTGAAAAGTGGATTACACAGATGGCTAGAGTGAGACAAGAGAAATGCACCGTTTTATATAGCATGCGCTTTGTATTCAATCGTACTTCATAGCCACTGTCTCATGGTCTCATATACAGCGCAAGTTCGAGCGTGTATAGGGCATTCCTATTGCTTTCTCTCTCGTATAAAAATGAGTCTTTCTCAATTTGAATAGGCTAATAATAATTATTGTACCTGATAAATTAAAAATTCAGTTAAAAAATAACTGATAATTCTGAATGAAAGAAATTGGAGATTAAAGAAATGTTTATGATGTTAAATATTTCTACAACTAAAATAGATGTTGATTTATAAGTTGAATTATTTTTATGATGATAAATATTGTCCATAGAAATAATAAAATAAAAAAAATAAATAATAAAAATAAACTAATTAGTTAATAAAAAGAATTAAATGAGCTAAATAATGCTGGAGGAATTATAATATTTTTGATTAAAACAAATTATCGAATATTTGAGGTATATTTTAATCAGATGGAAAGATTATCACGGAAATGGATGAATACAAATTCAAACGTGAACTGAGTTCGTTAACATTTCAAACATGTGACATTAGATACTTGTGGATGAGAAAACTGACATGTTTTTTCACCATGCCACGTGCTAAGAATGCGGACCACTCTTGCGGAAAATGTGATACATATTGCGTAAATGTGAATTATTCTTGAGTAGAACTACCATTCGTCAAAAAAATGTAAGCTCAATCACGAGTCATGACATCATCTCCAACAACAATATTCAAATGAGAGGTTTAATTCTGAAAATCGACATTCTTCTCAATAGTACTTAGTATGAGTCCTGTGATTGGTTTTATCACATACATCAACGTACAATTCTAAACTAACATTTATAAACTGACAAATTTTATGTAAATCTGTTGATGCGTATGGCCTAGAATCAGGACCTCCTAGAATACCGGACCTGAGCATACAAACAAGATGGCCGCCGCAGTTGGTTGACTAACTTACTGCCATCAGCTAGGTTTCAGCTCTCTCTAATAACTCATTACTGTTCAAAATTATTTCTGAGAATTTAAATCAGGTTCTTATTAAAGAAGTACTTATTTGATAGGGTAACTAGACTATATTTATTATCATGCACATAAAATTCAAGTGCATTCTCTTGCATGTGAATTCACATGCACATAGCTTATAATTATCTTTACTGTACGTATTTTATTCTAGCCTAAGAATTCAATGTTCTCTATTTTCGCGACTTTGTTTGCTTGGGCAACTGATTATTATTCTTCATGTTGCAGTAATTGTTAAGAAATATATTGCCCAATACCTTTACACATGATTTAATTGTGTTGTAAAAAGGCTGATGACTTTGAATTGGAAAAATTGTAGGGAAGGACCATCACATAATTTTACTTTTCTTCTTGGAGCAGTCACATAAGAACCATCATCACACAAAAACTTGTCTTCTTCAATAATATCTGATGCTCTAAAATGATTGATATACACATCCGAATTGTTAGTGACTTTATTTATAATCTTTCCTACGGATACACCTTGTCCACTTTTTCCTCAGCACTTTATCTTTGGGAAAAAGTAATAATATTGTCACTAAGAGGGTTCTTCTATAATAGTTCGATTTACACCCAGGGACAACACAATTTCTAGGCACGTTCAATAACTGTTCATACTCATTGTAGCATGTTGTTGTATAAAGCTAAATGTTGAGTTGCGGATAATGAACAAAAAAATCTACGGTTGAATTTTATAAAATTATTGTTGATTAAAACACATTGAACACCGAATACACTTCAAATACTCAACACTCACTATACATTTTGAATTCTTAAATCTTTACTATTCACAATTTGAATTCATTCAACACTTACTTAACACTTTAACACTCTGAATACTGGAAAAACTAATTTGAATCTCTATTACATCTTAAATAATCAATTATAGAATGATAATTGATCAATCATAAAACTCGCAAATATCGCATTTGTAAACAAACTTTTCTTAACTTGTCACGTTATTTCTTTCAATAACGAGTTGCCCTGCTTGGCTGCAGTCAGTAGAGCATGAATAACAGAATATATAACCCTTATTGTGGTTCTTAGAATAATAATAATACCAATTTCTTACTGGCTCGCCCAGGAGCTCCCGCAGTTCTCTGCTCTTGCCGGTTACTGACGTCGGCTGCTCCAACAATCCACAATTTCTGCGACTGATTTGTCGAATTCCGCAAATACAGATGCGAGAATTTGCGCTGCTGCAACTTAATGCTATAATTTGGAGATTCTTCAAATCGTATTTAATGATACTGGATAATTCATATAAATCTCTGGAACGTATAATTTCCAAAGATTTGATAATCAATGCTGTATATCGCTGTCTCAACCAACTTACTCGGTGAAGAATATAGTCGGATGGTAATCTTAATAATATTTCAATACTGGTAACTAAATAAATTATAATGAGATTGGTCATGCATGGAGATAGGGAAATAAATAGAGGATACACCATCAGAATTGGTATAAATATATTACACAAAATATCAACGAATAAACAAATATATATAGAGCAACGAGTATGAAAATTAAAATAAGAACAAATATATATATCAAAAAATATCACAGAGTAGCTCACTTATTAGGTTTTTTGCTTTTAGCACGAAAAAATTACCATGTGCTTCTTAAATCATCAATCCTATGCATCTAGACTATGCCGCTCAGTTATCGACTTGCTGTTGCTTATCGAATAAAATCTCATATACCTTCTTTTCAAATCAATATAAATAATTAATAAATAAATTATGAATCTCAAATATATTAATATTTATTTCTCAGGGCTAAAGGTCCGGCCTCTGATGGGAATTAGATAAATCAATTTATCCAGTGAACATGAGCTTCATTTATATCTTTTTAATTTACTAATAAAATTAATGATCGAGTGAGCATATATATTATAAAATCAAAATTTAATAAATATTTCATCTGTGCATACTTAGACATGTAAATCTGATATATAGTTCTTAATTAGTGAAATCTTTTTTGTACATCTCAAGACTTGCGAAAGTTTGATATTAATTTCAATATTTGTATAACCTTTCGACGAGCTAGCTTTTTAAGTATTGTTTCACTCGAAGCAGTGAGGGCGCCCTAGATAAATATATTTCTTGTTAACTGTAACTCACGTGCCGAAATTCACAAGATGATGATGTCGATCCGAATTTTCTTTTGTCTTGGGTTTTCTGGTGGCTGAAGTCGTCCTCTCCAAGGGAATAAATAAATATCTGAATGACTTACGCCTTAACACAGCATCACTAAGTCTTATGAAAATTAATTATTGAATTCAAACTTGAATCTTTCAAATGTACAATTACTAACAAAAAAGGAACTTGTGCTCTATAAAAATTAGTGGCATTCCATGGTGACATCTGGCAAGCAAGTGGGCTCTGATCTACCCCTATTCTCTACAATCATACTTCTGTATTCCAAATTTGCATATTATTTAAATATTCAACTACTACGCCATTATATAATCAAATAGTCTGTGTCAATCTGCTAGGCTATTACCTATATCTTATGTGTTATATTTTATAATTACTCAGATTACATCCAGTACATGAGCGGAGTAGTGATAACTTATAAATTCTTATCATTTATTTAAATTTGGAGGGTTATTTTTGAATCGACTCGTTATTACCGCCAATCAGCCACTGCAATTTGATTGGCTCATCTAAAAATTACAAATGTATCCATGCGTCTGATGGAATATACGTACTTCCTTAATTTTTTTTATTTATTTTATGTATTTTGTACGTGCTCATTTTACACAATAAATTGTTTTAAGTTTATTAAGTTGTTTTTCCATTTACAATAACATGCCATCTGGTTACCAAATCCTCTGGTTGAATGCTATTTGTTTACAACAAAAATTTGCCAAAGCCCAAAGGTGTCTGGCTAAATTTCAAATTATAAGGCTTGATCGATTATTTAGGTTGCCAACCAGTAAGTATTATTGCCTAACCTTAAAATTTCATTATTTTATATAATTCAATAAATAGCAAATCAAATTCTTTTCTATTTGGCTGTTCGAATTGTAGCCAGGATACCCGTTATTATCTAATCTCTCACTTATTGATATCGCACCCGGCGATAACAGAGCAGCTGTTTGCTAGAGACCTATAAAATCTTTTCATTAAGCGATTTTGCTTGCTATTCAAGATAATCTGTTATAAACTACATCTAAATACTAAAAACTGATGACAGAATATCAGTGTCAGCTGAGTTGAGACTACACCATATATCGGCGCCATTTTACCTAGATTTTCATACAGGCGCAGGTCCGGTATTAAGGAGGTCCTGCTAGAATGCGAGACACATTCAAACATACATAAGGATAAAAGCGAATCCTGTTGAGTCAAAACGTAGATCCACTACGGTCGGTCAAAAAAATAAAATTAAATTAAAAAGAATAAATTTTCTTCTGTCTCAATATTTCTAATAGCATTTTTATCGTGGTCCAATGAATTTTCAATGTATTACATTTTCAAAACCATGAATTAAGACATATTGCAGGTAAAACCTGGAAGTTCTGAGCAATATATTTTTGCCTTAGGTGAATCAAAATTGCCTGGAAGGGTTTTACATTCTCCTACAATATTCATTGGATATTTTTTGACTCCTATATCGTCGTGCTCCTTCAAGGAATTAATCTGGTAATGCACTATTCTTATGTTAAGTACAATATTTTTTGCAATTGCCATCCATTCGACGGTTCCAAGATGGAGGTTCTCATCAATTTCGATGGCTTCTGAGTCTATTTTTGGATGGATTCTCCTCACGCAGTTCCTTCTTTGTTTGTTCCTAATGACTTATGTATTCCATTTGTGACCAATGGCTTCTCTCTTATAATCGTAGTGGTCTTGTGACGAACCAAAGTCAAGTATTTAGTATGTAATAAACATTGTTTATATTTTGAATTGTGTGAACATTATTCAACTTATACATGAGTCAAGTCCCTTAGGATCCATCAATGGCTAGCATGGTGTGTTATGTAATAGATTTATAATAAATTCTAGTATGTGGAAAGTGTTTATCTTTTGAAATAAACTTCTGAAACTACATGAAAATGTCCATATACTTTGAATGAAATCATTTCGTTACATATTCAATTTTTCGCTCAACTTTGTCTTCATTGATAGTAACATTTTCCAGAAGTATGAAAGGTATAGAAGAGCTAGAGCTCAATCCTTAGCATATTTCCCAATAATTGGATCAATGGAAAGAAATTCATCTGATTTGAAAATAATATTTTCTGAGGAAAATGCTTCACGAGAGCTCAATGGTTTTCAAGTTTATTCTTGGATAGAATTTTTCTCACTCAGTTTCGTCTTACAAAGAAAAACACTTAGTTTGAAGTGGCAAAGAGCAGTACAATATTTCTTGGCGTTTCAACATCTTTACGGGGGTTGATTTCCCACTTAGCAGCGGTCTTGTCTTTTTTTAAGGGTGAGTTCACCACAACACTTCTTCAAATTGCCTTTTCTCTACTCAACGGACTTAAACTGCGACAAACGGTAACAAACGTATCAGTGTGAGTTCACGGAGACGGTTTAGTGAAGAAAACAATCCAATTTTCTCAATATGTTTTGTGAAGTTATAAATACACCGTGTCCCATGAAGAGGTTTACACTTTTGATTTTATATTACGTGCCGATTCATAAACCGAACTTTTTTAAATTTTACACAGTTTACAAAGTAGGTTCTGAAAAAATATTCTGGGAAAATTTCTGCTCCCTAACCTTCGTAGAAACAAAATGACGGCATATTAAAAATTTCACCAATTCGCTTCCTATAAAAACTACTTTCATGAGTTATCTGATTTGTTCTCAACGTTGCGGTAGTCTTGGCTCATTTGATGGTACCAGAAATGGATCAAGCAATCTTCCAACAAGATGATACTTCACGCCACTTCACCTCATTTCGCAAATCATGTCAATTACTAAATGACCGTTGGACCGATTCTGCATTGCTTCAACGTTTGAATGAAAAAATCATGATTGTATGATATTATTTCTGAAAAAGGAGAAGATCAATACAATCCAGTGTTATTTCTTCATTCTGTTACTAGAGGAACAGGAGTATTCTTTTATCAGATAAGATTCATATTTCTAACAAATTGTTGTTCATTCTATGGTAGCACTCACGAAATGCATTCAATTCAAGGAAATTGCAGGTATGAATCACCAAATTTATCTTCTGTACGAATTCTATTCAGTTTTCCAATATCTAAACGCTAGGATAATGCTTGTACCCATGTTATCCATTTTGTTTTTTCTTTGATAATTTTTCCGCTTGTTCATGGCATTGTATGAAGTAATATATTGCCTTGGTATCAACCAGTAATCATGATATCTAGAAAAATTCTCTTCCAAATCTATCGATACTCGATGTTTTCTCATTTTTTTCAATCATAATCTACAGATTGAAGGTGTGAGTTTCAAAGTGATTTAGCTCGACAACATAATTTTATCTACAGATGAATATTATCTTTTCATTTATATAACATGTTTATAATTCTGATTCCATTGGAACCAAGTTATAATAGTACTTCAGTATTATTCTTCTTCTATTTATTATAAGATCTCATTCCATTCTGTCAAGTTATTTGTCTTTCAAGTTTATTCTAGCCATTCTCTCTTATTCTACGAAACACATACTAGGGTGTAATATAAACTACAGCACAATAGTTTTTTATTCCAAACGTAAAATTTTCTGAATAGACCTATAGTTTCACTCTCATGTAATATTGCTGAAGGTGCACCAGTTGTCCTAGGAGTGATTGTATGATTTTGAATCAGTGGTTAATTTCATCATCAATTCCCATCGCACTCTATCAATGTATTTATGATTGTAGTCAAGTCTAATTGACTTTAGTTAGGAACTAGTTTAATTAGGAAATTGTTCATATCGGGAACATTTTCAGAAATTGTTGAAGCCCTATTGAAATTCACAACGTATTGTATGTATTTTGGATGAAAACAAAGCTTAGCTATTGAGTCATGGAGAAGAAGAAGAGTGTTCATAGCTGTAGGTATTGTATAGCATATACAGGTATCTCAAAATGAATAGAGTTAATTAACAGCCCGATAGCTCGAGTAATCATCAGTACTGTACATAATAAATTATGCGACTGCCTCTCTCACGTTGCATGGTGATAACTCATTGTGAGAGTGGAGAGAGAGAACGAGTACAATAGAATAGAATAAAATAGAATCGCTGCCTTTATTTTTTACCTAGGAGGGCAGAGTTAGGAGAGTGAGAGGGAGGAAATTATGCCTTTCAAAGTGTAATCGCTATATGATCATAATGGTTCTTTATAATCATAAAAAGTGTGGAGGGAGAGTGAGAGGAGAGTGAGAGCGGAGTAGGAGAGTGAGAGGGAGGAAATTATGCCTTTCAAAGTGTAATCGCTATATGATCATAATGGTTCTCCATAATCATAAAAAGTGCATTGTGATAACACTATAGAACACGGTTGAACCATATTGTCATTCATTAGAACTATCTAACAAAGCATACTTATCATTTTCTTAGTGAAAAGTAGCACATAATGAATGCGAAATGAGTTGCAGAGGTGACACGTAAGAAGTGCTACTGAACTAATGCTAAAAACCTTAAACTCGATAACCAAAGTATTCATTGTTCCCTTCTTAAACTGATAGACAATTACTCGTTTTTCACATCGAATTCCAGAATTATCATAAAGTACAAAGTATTGTTTATAAAGTACAAAGTATTGTTTCGAGAAAAACAATTATCACTATTATTACTATTGCTACTATATTTTATGCAATCATGAATCAGCATGAATGATCATGACATAATACGCTGCAGCTTAATGAGTTCCTTGCCCCCAACACCACCTATTATCCTGCATCTCCTCAATCCTCAATCAGTCTCTTACCCGCTTGATAAAAATATAAGTATATTATATCACATATATAAGTATTATATCCGATATACGTTGATATAATAAAAATAAAATGATGCCACTGATATAATTCGCTCTCAAGAAATTATACAAATTTACTCTCATTTTCCGGAGTTAGCGTATGACTTTCAATGGTGGGGAGACCCAAGTAGTGGTGGTAGTTCCGCCTCGCCGTATATAGTCCAAAGTTCCCGAACGGGAAACATTGTGAAACCGGACACTAAGGCTAAAGTGAGACAATACTTTAAATGTACATTTTTCACTTATTACAAATAAAGTTAATTTCTCAGAGTAGAAGATTGAATCTTCTGGAATACATCCTGATTTGTATGTACTACAATGTCATTTTCAATGCAATGTGATGTGTAGGTGGTTAGAACGAGTCTACGTATTTATAAAAAAAACGTGCAGGCCCAGGTGGCCTTTTCTAGAACAGAAGTGCCAATATCTCATGTTTCAACTCTACAGTGTCTGCAATTGACAGATTGCAACCGTTCTCAAAACTGATTGTGTCAGGATGTGGGTAGAATACTTCTATTGATCACTGACGGCCTTCAACACTTTTTTCAGTTGGGCTACACTTGTTACATCTCTAGTAATAATTCTACTCCTACTTCTTGAATATTATATTTCTAACATTTTGTGTGTATTCGTTATTGATGTTGAATTGGTTATGGCATTTTCACCCCTTGGCAAAGTACCGTCTGGGTGAGATCGGATACATTGATAATATTCTTATTCTATCAACTGTTCCACAAGCTGATGCAAAAACTGGTCCCAGCAACAGGTTGCTAGATGAAACAGTCAGAGTTGTTCAGAGTTGACTCGATGCAAACATTTTGTTCATGTTGGGTTGATTCTCTTTTATTATTAGAACAGCATATAGAAAGATGTTTGAGTCTTATAAGGTATTCTATTTCGACTTACATGGATAAGAATATTTTTTATAAAGATATGACCCATTGTTTCAGCCCTCTCCCATTATAGAGGGTTATTTTCCACACATCCACATGATAAAAGGGTACTCCATTATTGTACTGAAACACTTTATTACTAAATTATACTTGCGGTTTTCTGCATTATGCGGTTTTCCCATATTCAAATGTTGACGAAGTATCTCCTAGTGTTCTCTTCGAATTCCACTGATGGGACGCTGCTCCAGAGTCGTGGTGAAGATCAGAGTTCCCGATGTACCAGGGAGCATTGAAACAACCATCTCCTGAGTACTTTATCCTGCAAGCGCTGGATGATATCAAAATTGGATGGTCAGGTGCAGCCCTAGAGTTGAATTCCGTAGTCTCACACTGGTTTGAGAATCTGCTTGTAGAAAAGCAATATGTTATGGAATAGTTTGACACTTCCATATCCCCGAATTGGGTAGCCATTCTTGAATTTGATACAAAGTTGTCTTCACATACTCCTCCCATGAGCCTGGCATCCAGCAACGTGCCTAAATACTTTGCAGTGTGGAAGAAGGGTACAATATTCCGATTGATTATCAAGGATTCATATTGATTTTCTTGTTTTGAAACATGAACTGACTTCACTTAATTCGATTTTATAAGCCAGATCTATGTCCTAACATTGACTGTTGACTGCCATCTGCAATGTCTCTGTAGAGTTTTCAACAGTTTCACCAATTGATGAAACATCTGTGTCATCAGGAAAAGCTGCTACTGTTACTTTTCCGGGTTGATGTATATCTAATGTTTGGAGAAGGTACAGGGAGGTACCCAAAACCTTTCCTTGACGAACTGAATAATGAATCTGAATTTCATTTGAATTCTAAAATGTTGGTTGTATATTTCAGGGTCAAATTTTATAGGAATTGATGATGTGAAGAAGCTGTAATATATTTCTATCAAGAGCTAGGAAGGGAACAGCTTTGTGGCAAGGCTCGTTGTCCCTTTTCTGATCATGTATATGATTTGTATATTACGGAAAGTGAAATAATTGAACAAATAAACTCCATCTTGGATTTCTCTGAAAAAAGGAAAAGCATCATCGTGTTTATTCTGGAATAACAGTCTTGAAGATATGATTCCAGTATCAGTTCACTGGAACAAAGTTATATATATATATATATATATATATATATATATATATATTATATATATATATATAAATTAAAACAGGAGACACAAGACATAAATAGATTGAAAACACTTGAAAGCTTACATTAGGAATAGGGAAATTTTCGGAGACTGAGTCTCCTTCCTCAACACACATATATATATATATATATTAGGCCTACTTAAACTTGAATCATGAATTAATACTGGAAACAATCTGAATTTCCCATTGCTTCTGACTTTCAACTTTCATTGCATTGCACCCTGCAGATAAATACCATGCTGTTTCGCCATTTTGGCATATCAACTGAAAACTTATATCATAGTGTTACCACCTTAAACTGTCAGCATTGATTGAACAGAAATTATGATACTTATGAGGAATGCTGACTTCTTAAAGTGAATCTCACAATAGCTTGAACCCACAATTCAGAGAGTCATTGCCACCATTCTGAATTCATTCAGAGTCTCGTCTGTAACAACCACAAACAATAATTATTCTTGTCGCTTGAAACAAAACTTAATTGTTAAGTAGAACAAGAAGCTTGCCGGCTCACATTTTGAAGCGTTATTATTTGTCTGAGCTTATTAAAATAGATTGTAACAATAAACGAGAAGACAAACTGGATGAATAAGATTCAACGGCGGAGGTTGGAGGTTACTTTGATTCGGAATTAAACACGGCGCTAATATTTGTTCAACTTTGTACCGTACTTCGCTTTGTGTCAATTCCATTGTTACTCATAATACAACGTGACACAAATTTCACGAATCTCAGTCAACTTGGTAGCAGCCTTGGTGCTTGGTCCAAGGCTGGTGTGATGTTGTAGACGAGCAATTGTTACTCAATCCACCCTAGTAAAATAACACTATTACAAAGTGACAAACTCATGCAATTGAAAGACCTGTCAAGCTCTAGTGAACTTTCAAACCATATTCTTGTTTTTTCCAATTCAGCTAATGCTGACTGATTGAAGAGGAACTCACTTCACACAGTTGAACGATTTTCAAAATAGAATTTCAAGGCCAAGTTGTTTCAATATGTAGTAACTATTGATTTTTATAATATTAAGACTTGACTATGTATTTGATTACTAATATCAATAGAATTGACTATCGATTGAATTGACTGTCTTGTGAATGAACTGATCACTTTGGGAATAACTAAATTTGATGGATGCAGTTGGTGGTTATTTTACTGTTGAATCTGCATCCAGAGCATCATGTGGTGTAGTCCAAGCATCTGCTTGGGGAAACAAGTCTCGCGGGAGATATGTGGTTGGTAGTTACTTCGATTGGATCGTGCTTGTACTCTGGGAATAGAACAGTTTGGTGATAAGGGGCATTCCCTGAAGTCATCGCGATCAAAATTCAATTACGGCTTGGGAAATGCCAGCTCGCTATTGGCTGACGGCATCTGTTGACGATCCCAACAAACAAGGCTTTCCATTTTCACTCGCAGATTTTGTCAATTATTATTCACTGGAAAATTGAATTTATAGTTACACAACCAATTTATCTTGCCACGCCAACAAAGGGCGGGGATACAAATGCTTTCTGGCTTCAACCAGACTTTGAAGGGTGGATTGAATCATCCAATTAATCACGGAAATAAATAGTCTTGCTAACCAATGCAATCAATTTCCTGTTCGAAAGATGATTTTGCGACTAAAAACGGTTTGCATTCTCACCTATCCGTGTATCACTATCAGTAAACGAGTCCGTTAGGCTAGTTTCACACTCATTCGGTTCGTCTCGTTTTTGACAAATTCCGATAAGTGTGAAACGGTAATTCGGTTTGAATTCGGTACCGAATAGAAACCGCATAAAACCGAACGCCCACTTGACTCTAATAAATTCCATCAGGTTTCAATTCGTTGCTAGCGAGAGGCTACTTTCACACACTTTCGGTTCGGTTCGGTTCGTTTCGTTTTCGGCGAATTCCTATAAGTGTGAAACGATGAATTCGGTACCGAATAGCAACCGCATAGCACCGAACGCCCCCTCGACACGAATAGGTTTCATCATATTCGAATTCGTTGCTAGGGAAACTGGAAAAACAAAGTCTTTTACACACGCTTGCCTTCTTTGTTTTTATTTTAACCTGATATCGTGATTATCTGTTTCAAAATTTTCCAATTCAAAATCATATGGTCAATTTATTCATTTCTGTTAGTTCACAGGGACGTTTTTTTTCTCAATGAATAGTCTGCTAAAAAAATATGGAAGATATAAATTAAAACTCAGCGAGAATTTTTATTTTATTTTTTTTCACGGATATTACATGATTTCATCAATGGAGAGAAGAGATGAAGTTTATATATCATGTGTCAAAACAAGGAACAAATTTTCAATTTAAAAAAATAATCTCTCTGAACATCCAAAATTAACACAATCAAAAAGTAACTATTCAAATAATTCACAATTTTCAATTAACTTTGAAATTTTGTTGTTCAAGAAATAACATCTTACAATTTAACACCAGCTGTTATATTTAAATATACCAGCATAAACTGTGAAAATCCAAACACGGCTGTGTTTGAGAAGAAAATAGCTAATTAGAACCGTACGAATTAAAACCTGACATGTATGAAAGCCTCATTCGTTTTCGGTAACGAACCGAACCGAACCGAAAACGAACCGAATCGAATGAAACCGAAAGCGTGTGAAGCTAGCCTAACAGTGAGAATGTTATTACTAAAAGTTCAAGTGAGAGTATTTTCATAATCGCTCGCCTCACTGAGAAGGAATAGTCTCGTTATAATTATCTCCTTGGAATGATAGTTTCTCTGTAGCCCACCAGTCACTGACTCTGATACTGGTATGTGAGAATCCGCCTCTACCAAGTGAAATGAGAGAGCAATATTCCTTATCGTCTATGATGAATATCATGGAATACGATTATGAAATATCTATTCTAACAGTCCCCTGCTATAATTAATTAATTAATATTGAAGAGATTATCTCTTACAGTTTTCCGTATCTATTAAAATGGATTCAATTCAATTCATTGGATCAATCAACAGATAATTGGCATAAATACTCCGTATTCAGGAATGGACAACCGAGAGCCATTACTTTGTGTGTTTCGTAAACAATGAAAATAACATTAATTGTGATTATGATATCTTCCGTAGTTGTGTTTCTTTGTTTCATAGTTTAATGTATATTTTTCCTATGAATAAAAGTTTTAACCTATCTATTTTTATGTATACACACATCTTCATAGCATAGATGACAAAGCGATAACAATATGTTACTCCTGCTGGTGAACAAGTGATTTTCACTTCATGCACGTGGTTTCATATTGATACCTTATGCGTTTGTCTTTCGAGTAAATAAAAGAGTTTACCAGGTTGAGGAACATGTAATTGCAAAATTTTGTGGAGGAAATCAATTTGAATGCAATTGAATTTTAAATCAGGTTTTGAGACATTTGACATGAATGTGACAATGTGTGATGTTGTTGATGTTGCAGGTGACGTTCTTGCTGATGCCGTTGGAGATAGCGTGGTCTGCGACAGTGATGTGGTGGGCTGGCGACGCTTGGTGTCGCGTCACAGCTTTCTTTCGCACCTTCGGTCTCTTCCAGTCCTCCTTCGTCCTTGTCTGCATCAGTATCGATAGGTGAATGATCAATCATTTAATTGAATCGATGCACACGCATAATTTTTTTGCTTCCATACCGACACACAATACATTATAAAAATGAAAGAACCATTTTTCTTATTCAAATGACTAGAGCTTTCAAATGATCAAGTAAATCTTGAAAATGAGTTCATGAAACTTGAAAGAGCTCAAATCCAGTAATTAAACATAATGCTCCTTTCATCTGAATAATTGGCTGCTCAGAAGTGGAGAATTATTATTTGTATAACATCGCAGTTTTGAATGGATCAAGGAGACATCATCTTCAAATCAAAATTATATTTATTATATTTTATCAAGCACATAATCAATTATATACTATTGATAATAAATTAGGAATTTAACTCTCACAACAGTACTCTAAATTATGATCTCATCAATTGATTAGTTCTAAGCAATTTCGAATGAATCGTTTGTTTGCATTGATTGCACGAAAAATCCTTGTTCTGTATGTATGTGCGAGCTTGCATTCAATCATCTTCATTTTATCTTTATTACATTATACAAATCATTCTCCTTACTAACACCTTCTCCTAATAAATCTTAAAATATATCAAGTTATTAATTGAATAATCTTATTTACAACACTTTGTATCTGACTCCTATTCGCGTACAAAGTCCAGTAACATACTTTACTTTTTGTGAGTAGGTAGTATCTTGTTCACTTGTAACTTGTCGTTATATACTTTTGTGAATGAATATTTTGTAGGAATTTGGAGTGAATAAATTTGATTTGATTTGATAATAATGAACGAATTTGCCTGTTTTCAAATGTAAATTTGAACCCAGTCAGTTATTACACGTATGAATTATGTTGATCGTGACATTGCCAAATTTGAGAGATTCAAGGATTTACATGAATGACGAATAAGGGTACCTTATAAGGGTATCTGAAAAACGATATTCGTATATAGTCTCCGCATTATCAGAAGTTTTATAAATCTTCTCTCAAGGAAGGGAGTTTTTATAAATCATTTCCTTTTTTTCCATTGGACTTGGATTCGTGCATGGAATATGAAAACTTCACTTAGCACAGTATTTTGAACCGGGTTTCTGGCTTTATACATAGTGTATCCATTAATTCAGTTTCAGATATCCATAAAATGGATTAATAACTCTAATAATTCTATCAAAAATCAACAAAAGCTTCCCCTAAGTCATGTCGCAAATTGAAACGCCACGCAACATGCGACCCGAGTCTGCTAGATGAGTTGTTAATATAATAGTTATACAAATTAATACCATATTATGCATATCTCTCTGTATGATCATCATATTATGATGTTCACATTGTAGTCCACTCAATACAGATATGAAAAAAGGGGTGTTCTTGTAAAAATATACTGTGGTTCTGATTTTCTAATACAGTATAATTTTTGTTTTTTGTTTGGATACATGGAAAAAGTTCAGAACCAATTTTTTTCATGCACATTTTTTTTGCTAAGTACAAATTGCCTGAAAACAACGAGTTTTTTACCCTTTTCCTGTTTTTAGTTATTTCCACAAATCATTCTTACAGTTCCTTCATATAATAACATTTCGAATAATATGTTATGCTCCGAACTCTCATATATTTGTGGAAGAATTGAAATTTCATGGAATTACCGTTTCCAATATTGAATATATATCTTCCGATTGTCTTTATTCATATGTATGATTGAAAATACCTCTGGGCGTAATAAATGGTGTGCTTTACAACTTAAGACCAGATTGACCTCTCCATATCAGTCATATTTTCAAGTACACTTGATTACAAATTTTCTTGTACTAAAAACCTCTTGGTTTCCATGGAACCACCTGTTGCTGGTGCTTCTGTAACATGAATGAAAAAGTAAGAATCATAATACATCATTTTGAAGGTCATGAACCTAGCTAAAACTTTTACTGGAAATATTTTTCCGATAAAGCGTAAATTCGTATCAATATGACAAGCCCGAGGTTTGAGTTTGATATTGTGATCAATTGAAAGTTTTCTTGTGTGAACGTATTCATATTATCCACATTCAAAGTCATCAATCTGGTATAATAAACAAAATCATCACAAATAATCAAAATTGAACAAAGTTAAATTCAGTACATTATTTGTAAATCAGATCGATAATCTTAGAGAGATGTTTAATGAATAATATATATTTTTATGTACTTTATGAAATCTTGATTAAAATTATAGTTATCGCACAAACTTCCTCTTGTCAACAAAAATCAGTAATTGTATAGGCTGCTTGTATCAGATCTATTCAAAATCAATATTGTTGAATTTCATTGTTTCCTTTATCCTACTATCGATTCAATTGTCATTGTTGAATTTTTGCTGTTCAAGGATAGTATACAGAATACAGACAGATACTATATACTATCCTTGTGTGCTGCCAGCTTCAATTGCGTGTTTATTACTTCTATATTCATTAGACTATCGATTTTTATTGCTCTTGCTTTGCTTTTTCGAATTTGTGCTGTTAGATTATTTTGTATGTATATTACTTTTCTATTTACGATTGCCTTGTTATTTTATATCATTCACATTAATAATTATTGTTAAACGGAAATCCAAATTAAATGCTGTAAATCACCCCGAAGACTTCTGCTACAGCAAATATTGACAAGAGGGTAAACAGCTAGATGGAAATTCGCTGAGCGCTACTACACAAAAAAAATGTGTCAGCCCGGGAATCGAACCCAGTACCTCCTAATTGCCGGTCAGGAATGCTTTATTTGTCAGGAATTATTCACATTATTGTACTTGAGTTGAAAACTGGTGTAACCATTTGGAATTGAATGAATAATAATAATTGATCAATTTCGACATTGACAGGTATTTTGCAGTGCTGAAGCCGATGAATCATCTATCAGATGTGGACAGAAGAGGCAAGATAATGCTCAGCTGTGCTTGGATTGGCTCAGTCTTGTGCAGTCTACCGCAGGTAATAATCAACTATTTATATCCTATTATACTAGTAGTTCTGAGAACAGTAGATCTCACGCAGTATTCTCATCCACAGGTACCTGATTGAAACTATAGACCTTATGGAAATACAGCAATAGACTGGCTTCTCCATACATCTGTGTAATCACTTACAGTCAGCTGATTTATGATGAATAATTCTATAGTCTGATTTTTACTCTGATATTGGCGTATGAAAGAGGCTCCTTTTCCCATTTATATTATCCTTGAAATGCAAAATTTCCAAAAACCTTGTATATACGTCGACGCGCAATTAATAAAGGAACATACCTGTCAAATTTAATGAAAATCTATTACCGCGTTTCGCCGTAAATGCGCAACATATAAACATCTAAACATTCAAACATTTAAACATTCAAACATTTAAACATTCAAACATTCTGAATGAAAAAGACTAAGAAATTGTCAAAAAACCACTGATTTATTGATAATTAGAAAGACCGGTTTCGGTTATTACACCATTGTCAATCTCTGATAAACTAAAACTAAATACAAGAGCAGCAGAATTTATACTCTTGTATTTAGCTATTTATAATCTTGTATTTAGTTTTAGTTTATCAGAGATTGACAATGGTGTAATAACCGAAACCGGTCTTTCTAATTATCAATAAATCAGTGGTTTTTTGACAATTTCTTAGTCTTATTCTTCAATATGAATAATTACCACAATATCAACTTCACAACTACACAAAAAGGGAAAAATTTAAACATTCAAACATTTAATCATTAAGAGAAATGCCAGACCGTCGACTTGAATCTTAGACCTCACTTCGCTCGGTTAATTAAGCGAGCAATTTCTGTATATATTTATATAATATTGGTTATTTATATGATTATTCATGTCCAACGGATCTCGAGAACGGCTCTAACGATTTTCACGAAATTTGAAATATAGTAGGTTTATGATATGAAAATTCGATTCCACTAGGTCTCATCCCTGGGAAAACTCGCTGAACCACATTAAAAAGATAATTCATCCTTGGAAAAACAGCTGAGACTTTCGTCGTCTGTGGATAATGGAAGTGAGTGAGCGAGTGCGTCTGTGGAAAATCAAAATATCTCATCCCCGAAATTCATAAGCTGACGTATAGCCAGCTGTAAAATATAACTTGGCCTAAAGATGAAGAAACCTTAAGGATTTGAAAGGTGATTCAATATGAATAATTACCACAATATCAACTTCACAACTACACAAAAAGGGAAAAATTTAAACATTCAAACATTTAAACATTAAGAGAAATGCCAGACCGTCGACTTGAATCTTAGACCTCACTTCGCTCGGTTAATTAAGCGAGCAATTTCTGTATATATTTATATAATATTGGTTATTTATATGATTATTCATGTCCAACGGATCTCGAGAACGGCTCTAACGATTTTCACGAAATTTGAAATATAGTAGGTTTATGATATAAAAATTCGATTCCACTAGGTCTCATCCCTGGGAAAACTCGCTGAACCACATTAAAAAGATAATTCATCCTTGGAAAAACAGCTGAGACTTTCGTCGTCTGTGGATAATGGAAGTGAGTGAGCGAGTGCGTCTGTGGAAAATCAAAATATCTCATCCCCGAAATTCATAAGCTGACGTATAGCCAGCTGTAAAATATAACTTGGCCTAAAAGATGAAGAAACCTTAAGGATTTGAAAGGTGAAATTATTCATAATTGATAAAAAAAAATATATTTTTAATAAAAAACATATTTTTGCAATGTTTCCAAATTCATCAAAAAAGTTAAATTTCCTTTTAATCCTTCAACCCTAAAACGTTTTTAGCTGATGCACTCAGCTGCTGGGGGGCTCTAAGCCTTCCCATCAGCTTATTTTACGAGAAATTTTATTTTGGAATTTCAATCAGAATAATCTGATTTGTTGACATTAGGCCTATATGATCATACTAAATCAGAGTATATCATCATTTTCAAAGTTAATCATTATTTCACAGTTTTAAGTGATGAGTGAGTGTTATTTTGTTATTCAATTTAGTTTGTAAACAATCTAAATTAGAACTTTTTTGTTTTCAAATGTTTGGACTCAAAATTGGATCGGAATTCAAGTGTAAGGAGCACAACCCACTTTTGGACTATATAAAGTGTATAAATCGAAATTCGGGAAAGATACAATTTTGGGCTTTGCCTGTTAGTCCTTCCCCAATCATTTTTTCTGTAAATAATTTTGTTCTGTTTATCAATAAATGAATAACGAGCGAAGCTCGGTGCCCCGATATATTATACAATAAATAAAAACATATTGAAATTAATCGTATCAATATGCTAGCTTATATGGCTGCAGATAGCCCATTGTAAACTTTCATTCCATCTTCGTTGATAACTGAAATAGAAATGGCTTGAAAGCTAAACGTATTGGTTATTGGTCTCATTAGTGTCATCAGTGATTGATTGATTAATACTATTTAATGTCTCCCACGTGATCTATGATTATTCAATTTTCTCTATAATATAATTATATTCATCCCACATTAATATTATAAATTTGATACCAGCAGAGTAGCAAAGCCAGTACCGAAGTGCAGGAACAGACCTTTCAATTTCGAATGTAATATTGATTGTTATTTTATGATGAAGACGATGTGGTATGCTAAATAAATACTGTGAATAAATGAGAAAATGTTTCAGACAAAAGAGTGAAAACAAAATTATTGAAAAAAAAGAAATGCTGCATCCACCCTTACAGAGGAAATAATGAAAGCTATTTAATTAGGAAAACAAGAAAAACATCACAAAGTACAAGAAACAAATTATTATGCCACTCAGTGTCTTCAATCTTGCGAGCTCAACGGGTTATTATGAGTTTTTTCTTGATTGCTAAATCATCCGACTTATCGATATTGAATCTGAATCATTATGCGAGATTCTTAGGAAATGGATGATGAATCAATCTATGAGATAGATGATGAATCAATCTATGAAAGTAGCATCTGTATGAATTATGAAAGCAGATGGAAAAACTGTGAGCTTATATTGTACTCCTATTACAAACAAGTTCAATGAACCACAAGTTGCAGTATAGCATGATTATCTCAATTCTGAACGAGTAGCATAGTTTATTACTCAAATAAATACTATAGTTACACTATTATTGTACGTATAAAATAAGTTGAGACTTTGCTCTCCATCCGAAGAAATCACAGTGTTGCCAAATCGTGTAAAATTTCAAATTTCCGATTTAACGTCAGAATTGGATGTAGAATATCATCTCCGATAACCCAGTGGTGCTAAAAAATTTCAAGGTTGAAGGATTTAAAGGAAATTTAACTTTTTTGATGAAATTTGAAACATTGCGAGAATTTGGTGAGACTTACTTCTCAGTAAGTCTCAACTTATTTTATACAGAGAATAGTATGCTCATGCACTAGCGGAATTAATATCATCATTTTTTAATCGTCACACATAAAATGAAATTCAAATGACTTAATTACATAAGCAAACATCGACATGAATATGAATATGAACTTCGTTGATGGGTTGGTTATATTGATGATAATAAACTAAGACAAGAGCGAAAACTGCTCTCGATTATTTTTAATGTTTGTGTCTTATCAATAATGCAGAAACATAAATAAATAAATTGCATGTCCACATGGGCTCATAGACTGTCAAGAATGCTGTGGGTCACATTCTTTCTTGCATCCAAGTATCTGGAACAGATACAAATGAGGGTAAGAATTTGTTTCTGCCGACTTATCCAAGCGGTCAAGCGGAAATGTCATAAATATATCTGTAAAGCCTCACCAAAGGGACGTTGAGTATTTTCCAGACTCTTACATTCTTTGTTCGCTAGCGGTTTTTCGAAGTGAATGAGGAAAAATATCATAGTATGGCAGAGGATACCACATTGTCTCCAGTAATTGATTAGAGCTTTTGCAACTCAAAACTTTCGAAGAAATTGAACTTGGTAATATAATGTGTTCTGAAAATTCATTTAGCTTTTTTCTGTATGGGAATCGATATTTATCTTCCAGTATGAGCTATTGCGATCACGAGCGACCTGTATGTAACTCATTGTAAAGCTCATTGCACAATTGTACTAATCAATGAACTAATAATTTCATCTTTTGAACGAACTTAAAATGAGATTCACCTCAAACTTCACTTCTTTCTACCAATGCTGACAAATTGAAGTGTATTTCACTAGACATATAGAAATTTACTTTATCATTGAGATTGAAATGAAATGAAAGAATTCTTTATTAGGCGGAGTAAGGCCTTTAAGTCCTCTCTACCAGTCAACCTCGAATCTCCAGACATGTGAATCATTCACACAAGCAATTGTCCTATGCATGAATATTGTAGTTCCAAAAAAATAATAAGGGAATCCTTCCATTATCCCCTTTGAATCCTCTTGATCAGAAAATATTAAGGAACTTCTTATGATGAATATAAGAATATAATTATATAATATTATCTTACTATGTAATTTGATCGTCCTCTTTAAATCCATACTTCCATTGATCCCATGCATGAATAAATGAAAAGTTTCCAAAAAATAAGGAATCCTTATGATGATACTATAATATATGATGATGCTATTCGATCAATTCCAGATGCTGGTATTCAGGGTGCAGGCTCATCCGTACGTGCCATGGTTTGAGCAGTGCATCACCATATGGTTTGCGCAGGACGCAAAGAACCCCAGCGTCCAGGAATTCGTGTACTTTGTGTTCGGAATGCTCATGATGTACTGTATTCCCTTCCTTGTCATACTCTTCTGCTATGCCTCGATTCTAGGCGAGATCTACCGGCACTTAAGAGAAGATAAATCGGGTCAGTTGAATTAGCCTTGTCACAAATACATTATCATAGTAATTGCTTATCAGTGTTTGCATGAAATTTGGTTTCAATGTATATTCCTTCGAGTCTCCACTTTTCGAGATTGATAATCTTCATCCTGTATTTAGTGCACCTTATTTTCAACATTATAAATGAAACTGAGAAAAGAATCTGCAATAACTGAATTATACAATCTACTATATATCTATTATTACTAATCTACAATAATTCATTCGACCGTCATTTTTTCCAGTTCCTGTTTTTCGAGATTAATCATCCGATTCTCGAAGCAGTGTATTGTATAATGTAATACTATTTATTGATGATTGAGTGATATGAGTAGTAAGTGATAAAGATGATTAAGAGTAGATGAGTGAGTGAATAGAATGAGTGAGTAGCAAATTTGTCAAGTAAAACATTATTCAACCATTAATAAGACGATGAATAAGAGAGTGAAAATATTATTTTTTATGACGACTGATAATGAAGTTGCGTGAGTAGAATTAAACCAATCAAATATGAAAGATTAGTGCAATAGTTAGTAGAAGAGAGCTAATGCACTGCTGGAAGCTGACCAATGAAAAAGCAATAATTTCGTTGACATTGAAACATTGACGACAATGTAAGTGGGTTGAGTGTGAGACCAATATTAACTAACCCTATTAAATAAGCCCCCCCTATTCGTTATCATGCTAGCTAATTATAAGTCAACTAAATTCATCAGTAAGAAAGTAATTCTGACGTCATAGTAACAGTTAAAATAAGGTAGAATAAGGGAGTAATAATTGTATAATTTAGGATTCTCTCAACAGCATTTTCTGGAAAAATCTTTCATGTTTTTCTTTTCTCACAAAAATTGGAGGAGTAGTCTAATTATGGAATTCATCTGAATCAATATATAACTTCCGTATCACTCATCTTACAATAATTGAATTTACTGCTTAAGATCATTATTGAGACAGAAATTGAACCTTGTTCGGTCAGTTCTGTTATGGTCTCACACAAGCATCATTCATTATAGATTTGAAATCGAAGCATCTTGTGAAAGTCATTTGTTTGTGATGAAAATGAGGTTTTTAACTCCACCACTTACAATTTCAGTTTTCCTCGACTTGTATCTATGGAGAATTGAATTGTTAACCCGTATTCACAATAGCTCTACATAGTTGTAGAGCTATTCTAGCCTATTGAAAAATGAATTTCTCGAAAATTTCATTCATGAAGAAGCATGAAGCCTCACAGGGAATCGCTAGGTTTCCTAGCTAGGAAACTATGCTGTTTGCGTTTAAATCATCAATGTTTCGAACACACCTTCAATAATATTTTATGTTTGAGTGTTCTATGAAGTGCATGGAAGCCTTACACAACAGATTCAATTTACTCTAGTAAGAATTCCTCCCTAGCATTGAAGTTTGTTTGCAAACCACCGTAAAGAGCTTGGCAAGTCTTCCCTCATGAATACTAAATAGCTTATCACAACCAAAAAATACCAACAAATGTGTCCCGTTGCTTTCTATGGGATGAAACTCTAGTGACAATAATTCTTTCCACCAGTGAATCTGCAATATTCTTCTGATGTTGAATCAATAAACATTGAACGATTACAAAATTTGACGCGAAGTTTTCTCACTCGGATTTCGACTTATGTAGTAGTACTGCACTTTCAGCAACTTTTAAAATGGATTATCGTGTACATGGAAAAGTTATGAGAATGCAATACTTCCAACTTTCGGCTAGCTCAGCTTCTTAACTTTCCTAGCAGGGCGGTGATGGTCGCGGACCTTTCATGATGAATTGGGATGTCACACTTAATTACAGTTGCCAACTATCCGGAAAGTGGTAAACAGGGTCCTTCATGATAATGATGATGATGATGACACAAAACTGTCCAACTAGTTTCACGGACACTATTAATCGAGACGTGTCCAGAATAAATTCATAATAAAGTTGGAACAGGGTAAATAGCCCTATTACTTTTGAAGCATGAGAAGATTTTGATAGATTCTAGTTCACCTTTTGAAATAAATCCACATTAGAAAATAAAAATCACTATCCACACTCTAGAGTAGATGCAGTTATAATTATTGAGAAAATAATGAAAGTGTATTTATATTATACATTCTCTATCACGATTATGGAATTTATGGATGTTATTTCCTTCTCGTTCATTCATCTCTATGTCGATTTGATATGTTGAATGATCTATATTACTGATTAAAATGAAGTGAGAGTTAGTTGTTCAAGATTGGTTGTATTCCAACTTGCAACAAAACAAAACTGGCCTACACGTAATAAACGTAATTTATTTATACATTACAATTCCATTATAGCTACCAATTCAATTATTTTTCTCCAAATGGAAAAGGCCCTTATCGTATGTATTTTTTGTCATCGAGCGTTGAGGAGAAGCACCATTGTAGCTTTGAGAAGAAAGCACTTGGTGACATTAAAAAGTTGCCCCTTTTCTGTTTTGTGTTGGCTGTAGTGATATTCACTCCAAACTCTCAACATCTCTCATCAATTACGCCGACGCTTCCCATTCAACTAATGGTGACAGTATGAAGTGAATAATACAACATTGTGGTTGTCCAGGCTGACCTGATGCGTACATTCAACCGACATTTTTTATTACAACCATTTTTCACAACAGCACCATTAGGAATGATGCATGGAAGGATCCACTAATTATTCTTCTCTCCCCAAAAAAGGAGCTGAATCACCAGAAACGAGAAGAACTTAGTGCATATTTTATATAAGACTGGTATTCACAAACGAGTAAACAATATTTCAACAATAATATTACTCTCGTCGGAAGGGTCCAATCGGCTTCAGCCAATTCGTCTGAATAAGATTCATATGGTTCGGAAACCACCCGATGCTTCCCGATGGTTCGGAAACCACCTAAAACTGTAAGTCCATCCATCTCTCATTATCATCCGCCTCATTATCCACGAACATGCCAAGAGCTCATGTGGGCATCACCCTCAGCAATATCAACAAATATCTACTTTTTTATTTCGGACAAGGATAATATTGTCATTTTTGCCCTAGACATGCCTATGCTTGATTTACGCAAAGCAATCTTACGTTTTGATGATAAATTAATGAATCATTAATTTACAAATTTTCAAATGGAACTTGAGTTTGAATTAAAGTCTTTGACTTGTTGAAAACTCCCAAAAATTATAAAATTTTATCTGTAGTTATCACGAAATGTTGAGGAGTTCATCATTCTTCATCAATGAAAGGGATGAATATAAATTTATATATTCTATCGGTTACATACATTTCCTGTTTCTGTACTGATTATAATATTGCTTATAAGGCAACTAAATGACTAGAGCTCCGACAACAAAACAGTCACCTCCTGAAGATTAATAATTGAGAACGTTAATTCTGATTTATTATTCCAGATTGAAAAATTCAGCATCGTTAAGCATTGGTATTCTTTTTTCAACCAATTCAGATGCAGCTTGAGTTTACTATTCGAAAATGTTTCCACCATTCACGAATCGATGGAAAGAATCTCGTTTATCGACGATTTAGTCATTGAATGAAATAAATGGTGAGATTAATCCCTCGACGATAGCATTAATTCTCATGGAGCGTTATCGAATTTTCCTCCTCATTCATGATTAAAGGATGGAGCTGTCCACGGTGTAATAAGCCTGTATTTCATTGATAAACGACAGTCTGATTTTGAATCAAAAGCATGGGGTTATATTGAATAAGAGTTTTTGGTGAACTGTAACGTTGCTGGAGAACGGATTCTGTTTGGTCAAGCCTTGAACTTCATCCCAACCCACGCTTGGAAATCCCTTATTACAAATATTTCAATAACGCTTTGCAATATTCAGAATAGTGTTATCATTACAAATCTCAAATAGTTGATGGATCAATTTGGAATGTGAATATTTCCAGTGCTCTATATTATATTTTCTCTATAAATAATATTGTATCATTAATTTGTATCGATTCCCTTATTTTTAACTGTTAGGCTGGTCACAATAGAAGCCAAATAGTACTACAATATCAAAGTTTACTCCTAATTAAACTGTTATACAAGACTTCTGTTGAATATTGAAGACTGTGAAAAAACTAAAGATTTCGGTGACAAGTTTGTTTGAAAAATAGTAGGTGAGGTAAGGGAATTTGGCATTTACTTTGTTGTCCAGCAAGGGATTTTCAGGGCACAAATAACGTCACCAGCGGTGGACGTTTGAGACGGCAAGGGTCTCCACGTAGATGGCATGGTCTTGTTGAAGAAGAATCAAGACAGCGAGCTAGCTCACGGAGCCGGCATGGCGTACAACCATACAGTAGAACGTTCAGTCGTGCACTGAATCGTAGAATAGCGAAATACAATATTGTGTCATTGTTCTTCACCCTTAATGCAAATTGCGTAATGCCAGGAACGGGTGGGAAAGGCGAAATAGAGAGAGAAATAAGATTGATTGAGTACTTTATTCATGTAGATTACAACAATATATACTGGCTTATACACTTATAAACAATAGCTTACAATACAGCAAAATTGTAAATGAATTTACATAATATAGACTAAAAAAATTATTATTGAACTGTATATGATATGAAAAAAGCAATTTGTGATAACTATAGATAATATTGTTGCATCTACATGAATTGGCGGAGCTTTGGACATATCAATGTCCATTCTTCGGAAAGAATATTCAAAATTTCCTTCCCACTAACTCTCTACCAAAACGTTTATTTCATTAATTCAACTGAGGATTTATTTATAAATGGAAATATTTTAAAAGTATTAATTAATTGACCGAAGCGAAGCTGAGGTCTTGGTTTCGACTGGATCGGCTTTTGTCTGTTTGTTTGTTTGTACCGGAGTTACAGTCGCAGTTAATGTCCGATTTGGATGAAATTTGGTATGCAAGTTCTTTGAAACAAGGCGCAGTAACGTATGTGTACCGATTTTTGATAAGACCTCCGGTTTTAATATAAATTGAATATAAATTGTGCCGCACTAAGATGTGCTATATTGAATGAATGGTATCGTTGGAATGCTATCCATAGAGGACAAGAGTTGTCAGCGGTGAACCTTGAAATGTCTGAGCCGCTCCAAATCATACTGTATTTATTAATTGAAGAAAACTTCTCACTTGATTGCACCCATTTCTTCTTCCCTTTTCAACACGATATTTCCCTGTTCCATAGATGAATAGTTTCTAGAACTACCGAACCGGCCGGAGACATCACAGCATAGTTAGTTAGCTCTTGTTCTCGTTTTAGTATGAGATCGGAAACCGACTTGTGAGCATAAACATTCTGCATAGGCATAACAAGCCGCCATAACATTGAATCCACTTTTCATGAAAAACATTATTAGCAACCTTCTGCCATTGTCACCAACAAACCCATCTTATTTAAAATCATTTTCCGTCTCACTATCGTCTGTGAGACGATTCATCGTCTAAATTGCCTCCTGCATATTCCATTTTTCTGTCAGTTGAACAATTTCTTATAATTAATTGTTAGAAAATTTGTAATATTGTAAATATGGGGACGATATGAAGGTATCTCCTTGAGAGACATTTATAAGTCCGGTGTCCCTGGTAACAATGTCTTTAGCACTTTCAATGGAGATAATAATAGATGACATGGATAAATCTTCACAATATACTGTACTTTCTTAATGGCCCTTCTCATTAGTTTGAAAGTTTTAGGCTATTCATGAGCGAGGTCTTCTGTTCGCAGAACTACTAGTTTTACCTATCATTTCGGAAGAGATTATATCCAGGTAATGCAACAAGATTTGATGGAATACTAGGCTTCAAAAATGAATCGGAAATTCCAATTATATTGAAGTCCTGAAAACGGAAGATGGCTCTGAGTTCATCAATGTGACAGCTGAGGGATTGGACGTTAAGGTGAGCAGCCTTGAAAAGTTTTTTGAAAGAGTGGAGCTTGTTTGATAGAAATAAACCTGTGTCATTATTACTTTTAATGAAATAATCATACCTACTTGAGGGCGAGCGAGCTGACGTGTCAGTGAGAGGCATCATGGAAGCAGCAGACCAACCTTGAACTGACCTCAGAACGACACATGACGGGGAAAATGGGGATGAAACTGATAAAACTTAACCTGAATGAAAAAGTCTCCCGATTCGAGTGCATTCTGTATGCATTGACAGTTCGGCTCCCTTTACTATTTGAAAACACTAGTTCAAAAATTCACTAAACACAATAAGATGTAGATGTTGTGATCTGTTGAGTTCCAGTGGTGAATGATCTGAATGGTGAATAAGATTGGACATCCAATTCGGTGGGGTCAGCTGAAAGGGGACACAGTGGTCTAGAGTTTAGAACAGCCCCAATTTCAGTCAAAAGAGTGAGCAGTTCTTCATAAGTCAAGGAGCGGTCATTCATTACTTTATAGAGATGATGCTTTACTGAACGAATACCACGTTCCCAAAGTCTTCCTGTGAGAGGAGCTGATGGAGCATTGAAATGCCACTGATTCCTCTCATTGCTAATTCAGCTTCAATAGAATCTGAAGAAGAATCCAAGAGATCATAAAGCTCATTGAGGCGTTTACTGGCACCCACAAAACTGGTTCCACAATCGGTGTGTACAGTATGACACATTCCACCACTTGATACAAAACGATCGAATGCAGCTAGGGAAGCGTCAGTTGATATGTCAGACACGAGTTCAATATGAACGGCTTTCGTAGAAAAACAAACAATTAGAGTAATATAATGCTTTTGAAACTTTCGCGTTACGAATCTCTTTTATGAGATGGTCCGCCAAAATCAATTCCTACGGTTATGAATGGACGGCCTTGTATAACCCTGGATTCAGAAAGGTCTCCCATAATATGGTAATTGGGCTTTGCACTCAGTTTGGAGCAAGTGATACATTTCGACAATCGTGAACGAATAGCATTCCTTGCTGACACAATCCAGAATTCTCGAGCAATTAGAGATTGTAAGGCACGTGGTCCAACGTGCAAATATCTCAAGTGATAAAAATCAATTAAGATTAGTGAAAGGGCAGGATTTCGGTAATAAAGCACGATGCATTGACGACTTAGGAAGATAAGCATGCTCCAATCTTCCCCCCACTCTGAGAACACCCGTCTCATCTAGGAAAGGAACCAGCTTTTGTAGAGAAGGGTTACAGTTTTCTCCACGACTTTAAGATTTATTTCATCTGAGAAATGTTTTTTCTGGTTGACTTTGATGAGGAAAGTCAATGCTTGCTTCAATTCAGAACATGAGAGTGGTCCAGAGAGTCGGTTTTCTTTAACTACTCTCAAATTGAATTCAAATCTCAAACACCAAGCAGGCAAGCAGTAACTCGTTGTAATTTAGAAAAAGATGAAAATCTTTCAATCACATCCCATGAATTCGAAGTAGTTAGAAGAGAGCAAATAGTTGTATTCTGCTTCATCTCAGGTAAGTCCGAGATAGAGTGACAGTGAGATTCAAGCGGCCAGTCATCCAGTGGTTTCAACAACCAGTCGGGTCCATGCCACCAGAGAGTGTGATTCAATAACTCATTGGGTAACAAACCTCGCTAATTACAGTCGGCTGGATTTGATGACAAAGAAACATGATACCAACAAGAGGGAGGAATGGTATCCTGAATTTTCGTAACTCTCGTAGCTACAAACGTTTTCAGCACATGTGGTGAAGTACGTAACCAACCAAGAACATTATTTGAGTCAGAAAATGCGTATATTTGAGAAATGGGGATGACATTTTTGAAAACATACCTCAAGTACTCGAGAAGACGACTCAATAAGAGAGCACCACATAATTCCAAACGAGGAATCGATATCGTTTTCAAGGGGGCTACTTTAGACTTGGCTGGAACAATACTTGAGGTAATTTCACGACCAGCATCAGAATACCCGACCAAAAATGCCTTAGCAAAGTCAGCTCGTGAAATCCATCTGTGGATATGAAGTTGTTCAATCAACGGTGATTGTTCACAATAATCATTCCATTCTTTCGAGATATATAAGGGTACATTTTCATCCCAATCAATACGCCAATTCAACGCCACAGATGTTGAATTAAGCATTTAACACGAAAAATAAGTGGTGATAGCCAGCCCATAGGATCGTACAAACGAGCAACGTGAAAAAGAACTATGCGTTTTGTACAATGAGACTCAGAGTGTGTAACCTTATAGGAGAAGGAATCGAGTGACAAATTCCATTTAGGTCCCAAAACACTAATCACCTCATCGCCATCGTCGTCAATACATAGTGGAGTTTCGATATGCTCAGTAGGAAGATCAGCTAATAATTCAGAATATTGCTACTCCATTTTCTCAACTCAAAACCGCCTTTACCTAGAGAGTAGTGATACAATTAGGGTTGCCACCTTTTTCAAAGAAAAATAAAGTACATTGGTAAACACAGGCCTAAAAAATATAGTACATTATGTTTAAATAAAGTACATGTCATTTTTACCTGTTTATTCAAAAAGTCAGCATAGTTCTTTGTGGCATTCTTATATACTCACAAAAATACACATTATAGACATGAGTAAATAAAAAATAAATAAATATCACTGATTACTATTAGAATCCATTATAATTATTCTATCAATAATGACTAATGATAGAATAATTCGATTTATCCAAATAAGAATATGATACCTTGGAAAGTTATTGATTACATACTGGTATGACGAAAATAATCATAAATCATTAAAAAGATAAATTAAATTAGTTTGTTACAAAGCACACGCTCATAAAGAAGAATTGTATAATATAGTATCATAAGGAAACATATAATTTATTTTATTTAATCCAAAACGTTCTAGAGAGTTGGTCTTCTAAATTCAAAATGTAAGTTATACACCTTGAAAAAATGCATAATATTGTTACTCTTCAACAATTTAATCAAATAGGCTATTGCAAAATAATTTGATTTACACAAGATTAAGAAATTTAATGCAAAAAATTTCACCCCTCTGGCCAAAGATATGTGTACTTCTCAAAATACAATTTTAAATGATTTATTAAAAACATAAAGCACCGAGTTCAAATGAAAAAATAAGTAAATAAGTATTGACTAATTTATGTACATATAAGACTATCCTCCATATTATGTTCTATTTATTGGTTTGCATAATTTTATCAAAAATGGGATCATCTAAATCGAATTGAATAATATTTATTAGTTTATTACTATTCAATTTTGCTGTAGTGTAGATATGAAATCTTCTTTTACATTAATTTAATTTACTGCTTTTGCTTCCAACGTTTAAAATCTTCATATTAGCATTCATATCAATATATCTATGGTTTTCTGCTATCAAGTGCTCAACAAGGCCGATTATTGAGTAGTATTTTTTTATTTTAGAGCTCTAATGTGCTCCTGGAAAAAATAAATAAGGAAAGCTTTATGTTTTTAATAACTCTTATAAGTAGCCCATGCAAATAAAGTGATTTTGAATGGATATTCAAAATACAATACATGGATATAATGGAATACAAAATGAGTTCAATAATGAATTTCAAATTTATTAAAAAATCAATTAGTTATTCTTGACAATATATTTCTTATTGCTTTTGGCCATCATCAATAAATAGTTGCTACTGGTGAAGAGTTGCAAAGCATCTTTGCAATCAACATTCAGATTGAAATAAGTAAATCATTAGTTCATTATGTCTTATGAGATTCAAAGATGCTTTGCTCCTCTGATCTCTTCACTTATTATTCATCACATAAAAAACCCATTCCACAAATGCTGAAGTGGCAGGGATAGAGAGTAAATATGAAACCACTTTATACAAATTCTTGAACTCATCAGCATCACATGCACTGAAAAAATGTAGCCAATATTTAGTTTAAATCTGACAGTCTCCGCCAATCTACTAATCTATAGTGAGGTCCACGTTATAATGACAGTGGATAAAGATGGAAGAATGACGTTGCCTATTCTCTGCCTCAATTAATTATATATCTACATAGTCAAAAACATAATTGGCATCGTTGTGGAGCTAGAAAGGGATACTACTAATACCTGCTTTGTCGAATGATAGACGAGGGTAGCAACACAAAAGTTAATCAAATACTGTCATTATAACGTGGACCACACTATAAAATGTTTTGATTTCCACTTACTTTATTATATAGTACTTTGTTGAGCAAAATAAAGTATTTTTGCGTACTTTATCTTGCTTACAAAGTATAAAGTACAAGACCTCCAAATAAAGTACAATACTTCATAATATAGTACGGGTGGCAACCCTACATACAATAGAGTTTTTCAAATCATGAAGATTCTCCTTGGAATTAGACCCAGTCAAAATATCATCGATATAAATATCGTTTGTGATAACTCGACTAGCTTCAGAACAATTAGAACTTTCATCTACTGCAAGCTGGTACAATGAGCGCTGCGCTAAATAGGGCGAAGAACTAAGCCCAATTGATAACATTCAATCGGTTTGTTAGGTTCAGGCCTCCAAAGTTTGATTTGAAATACACGATCCTCCTCACGAATCCAAATTTGTCGAAACATTTTTGAGATATCAGCAGTGAATACAAATTGATGAAGTCGAAAACGACAGCAAATATCAACTATATCTCCTTGGAGTTTAGGACCAGGATGAAGAATACTATTAAGAGATTGCCCATTAGGTGGTTTTGATGAACCATCAAACACAACTCTTAATTTTGTAGACGAACTTGTCTCTTTCAAAACGGCGTGGTGTGGTATGAAATATTTTTGAGAATCATCAGTTAAAAAAGTAGATTCAATACGAGTCATGTGACTCAACTGTTCATACAAGAAATCATGATAATCAGCCGCAAGTTTGGGCTGCTTAGCGAAGCGTCTCTCCATTGCTATCCAATGTGAGAGAGCATGTGAGTAAGAATCGCCTAAAGAAGAAGGCTCAGCTTTGAAGGGTAACGAAACAACATATTTTCCATCTTCAGCACGGGAAGAATTATTGATAAATATATCTTCACAAATCAAATCATCTGAATTTGAAATAGGTTTAGTGGGAGGCTCTTCAATTTCCCAAAATCTTTTCAAAGTTGTATTAATGAAATGTTCATGAGTACAAAGATGAGTCGTAATAACTGGAAGAGCAGACAGTGAGAGTCGAATTTCTCCAGTAACCCACCCGAATATACTGTGCAAGGCTGATGGGACTCCATCACCACCTAGGATCCGTTGACCATCATACAGGAACGGGAATAAAATTAATCAGCAGCAATCAAAAATCAATAGAAGCAGGTTTGTCATAATCAGGATCAGCAAGGATCAAGGTGATTGAAACGATTACAAACCTTACTAGGAATAGTGAAAGAAGGCATTTCACTCGTAATCTGTGACAGAATAACAGCTTCGGTATCCAACATTGGATTATTAGAGATTCGTGGTTTGATTGTGCATGAAGACAAACCTTTGATATTGGAAATGAAACTCTGACCTAATCCAGCAATGGGAAGATCACATTTTCTAACCGTTAAACCAAGTCGTTGAACGCAAGAAGCTGTGATAAATGGAGTTTGAGCTCCAGAATAAATTAGCGCACGCACTGGGATATATTCTCCGTGTGAACTCTGAATATGTACAATCGCAGTACCCAGCATTACGGTACTTGTACTAGGAATCGAACCATTACTGTGTAAACCAGCAGTAGGTGAATTGTTTTCATTAGGTTGACGCTTAGAATTCAAAGTAGAAATGGAGCTTGATTTGTTAGAAGATTCCTTATTCTCAAACACTGCAGTTGGTATTTGATATAAGAAATGTAACTAAAAACTAATTAGAAATGTTGGTACCTTTGATATTAGAAATGAAACTCTGACCCAATCCAGCAATGGGAAGATCACATTTTCTAACCGTTAAACCAAGTCGTTGTACGCAAGAAGCTGTGATAAATGAAGTTTGAGCTCCAGAATAAGCTCGCATTGTAGTGTGATGACGTAACGAACATATTGAACAAGTGTGTGGAAGGACATGAATTGACCATATGATTTCCTTTTAAACAATTGAAACAATGTCTCTGATCTCTGATAATATTCTTGCGTATAGTTGGAGTCATTTTAGAATACTTAGAACAAACATGGATAGAATGTTCTCCAGATTTGCAAACAGGACACATTTAACTAGCATGATTAGGTGAATGTATTTTAAAATTTGAAGTATCATTGGCTGTGACTGTAAACACTATTTTGGAGTATTACGTTGATAATTACTCTTATCAGATGTCTCTCGTGATCTTGAATTATCATGGTAATTTATTGAAACTTCCAGAGCATGAACTTGTTTTTGAATGAATTTAACTAAAACTTCAAATCTAGGAAGCTCTTGGGAATTAGATTTAAGTTTAAATTGATTCCGTGTTTGTAACGATGAACAACGCAATCCCAAATGAGTGTGAATAAATTCACTCAAGTTGTCCATATTCAAAGCTTTCAAAGCAACAACAGAGTCTTTGAAAGTAGAAAGAAATTGATTGAAACCTGCAATGGATTGTACCAAATTAAATTCTTAATAGTTAACTATAATTTTGATTCCGTAATTTGAATAATTAAAATCGTATTTTGTCGGTTTATGATTCATAAAAGATTTATACTTTTGTATTTTGTTTTGCAAGTAGGCAAAACTGCTGTTGAACAGCTGGACTGTTACACTGTATTCACTACTGATGGCTTCGTCACTCACTAATTCATTGGATTTTGGCATTGTCTGTCCCAAAATTTAAGAAATGGTTTCTTCTTTTCGTTCAGTATTTAATTATCTTCCAACATGAATTAATTTTGCCAAAATAGGCTTCGGTCTTCTTTACTTTTAATGTTTTGATTGAGTCTTCTTTTCAAATAACCTAGTTGGGTAACTTTAAAACCTTTTTCTAAATTTTGTAGATCTTGAATTAGCTTGTAGACCTTTTATCACTTTCACATGTTTTGGGAAATTCATCTATATTTTTTCAAGATTTTATAATATTTCTTTATATTCTGATGGCTAAGCTCTAGCCGGTGAGCTCCCCTTTTCGGGAGATTTCGACTCAAATTTTTTTTAAATGAAAGAGAAAAACGAAATAAAGCGTGCTAGCATATTTTTATACCATTTGATTCAATTTTAATATTAGAAATAGCTTTTTCAAACTAACCTGATTTTGAAGAAAGGACGATTCTAAATTATAATTATTTGTATCAACTATTATTAAAGATATGGAACTCAATTTTTTCAATGAAAGAAGAAGAAAAAATATGTGTCGGTGACTGAATAACAATTCTAATCGATGAAATTTAATATTATTAATATTAATAGCAAATATTGAATTTTGTCTAACCTATAATCCTATCATGTTTTTACTAGCACCATAGAGTTGTAGAGATATAGAGTTGCAAATTGTTGTTAAGGGTCACAAATTTGAAGCATGTTAAATAGAGTTGTCATCGGTTTTTGAAATTGCTCGATAAGGAAGATTCCGATTTCAATTTGTTTGATTAATGATTCAGGAGTTCAATATTCATTTTATTGTTTTTTTTATTGTTATTGTTCAACAATTTGATGTATTTGAATTCTAATTTAATCTACATTTTTCCCCATAATTGGAATACTTTTTTTTTGAAAAAATTGGTAACCCCAATGGGTATTAAATTTGTGAAGTCTCATTTAGGTATTAAAAATTCAAGTTCATTTATTTATTCAATCATTCATACTTATACAACTTACAGAAAAGTACCACAGGCTAACTCACGCTTTAAACGGTTGCAGTTATAATTTTCACTAATCTTCAATTTTTTCAAAAAAAGTTCCAATTATGGGAAAAAAATTATTTTGAATTAGAATTCAAATATATCAAATTTGTGAAAAAATTATTCTAATTCCATCAAAGAGCTAACCATCACTGCTGACCACATTTTCTCCTGTATTTAATGCGATTGATGAAGTTGATAGGAAATCTGGAAAATATCATAAATGTGCCAGTTTTTGCTTGAAAAATGTCGAGAATATTTTTAAATGAAGCTAACCATTACTGCTGACCACATTTTCTCCTGTATCTAATGCTATTGATGAAACCCTACCTACCAAAGTTTGATGTTACTATCAAACCTTAAGTGATGAAGACTGAGCAAGTCTGAGGGTTACTCAGTCTTTATCTGGTAAGGCTTTATTATATTAGGTTGGACTATGCTTGGTTAGAAGAGAGCTCAATGGTTGGGCAGGACTGCATTCTTTAGTTTGAGTTAGGCTTTGTTGGGTTGGGGATAATGAAAAACTCAGGTTACAAAGGTTTGGGTTGAAAAAGGTTAGGTTGAAAAAGGTTAGGTTAGGAGAGCTTTGGTTAGGGGAGGTTAGATTTGAAAGATTTTGCATAGAAAGGATTTGGTTAGGAAGTCTTAGCTTAGAAACGTTCAGGTTGAGGAAATCTTAGGTTAGGAAAAGCTTAGGTTAGGAGAAACTTAGGTTAGAGAAACTGTTGGGTTGGGAAAAAAATTAATTAGAAAAAGCTTTGGTTAGGGAGAGCTTTGGTTTGTGAAAGCTTTGGTTAGGGAAGGCTTCGATTAGGAAATGCTTAGGTTAAGAAAAGCACAAGTTAGGGAAAGCTTAGGTTAGGGGAAGCTTAGGTTAGGGAAAGAAAAATAGGTTAGGAAAATCTAAGGTTAGGGGAAGCCCATGTTAGGAAAAGATAAGGTTGGGAAAAGCTCAAGTTGAGAGAAGCTAAGGTTAGAAAAAGTTTAGGTTGAGAAAAGCTTGGGTTGAGAAAAAGCTTAGGTTGGGAAGAGAAGAAGCTGAGGTTAGGAGAATCTAACGTTGAGTGAAGCTTAGGTTTGGGAAAGCTTAGGTTAGGAAAAGCTTTGATTGAGGAAAGTTTGGTTGGGGGAAGCTTTGGTTAGTGAAAGCTTAGGTGAGGAAAAACTTTTAGTTCGGAGAAACTTAGGTTAGGAGAAACTAAGGTTAGGAAGCTTAGATAAGGAAGAGCTTAGGTTGGGGGAAGCTTAGGTTTTTAGAAGCTAAGGTTGGGTAAAGCTTGAGTTAGGAAAAGCTTTGGTTAGGGGTTTGGTTAATGGAAGCTCAGGTTAGGAAAAGCTTCAGGTTGGGAAAAGCTTTGGTTGGGGAAAGCTTTGATTAGTGGAAGCTTAGGTTGGGAAAAGCTTTGAGTTAGGAGAAACTTAGGTTAGGAGAAACTTAGGTTAGGAGAAGCTAAGGTTGGGAGAAGCTGAGGTTAGGAGAATCTAACGTTGAGTGAAGCTTAGGTTAGGAAAAGCTTTGGTTAGGGGTTTGGTTAATGGAAGCTCAGGTTAGGAAAAGCTTCAGGTTGGGAAAAGCTTTGGTTGGGGAAAGCTTTGATTAGTGGAAGCTTAGGTTGGGAAAAGCTTTGAGTTAGGAGAAACTTAGGTTGGAAGAAGCTTGAGTTAGGAGAAACTTGGATTAGGAAACTGTTGGGTCAGGAAAAGATTAGGTTAGAGGAAGCTTAGGTTAGGGAAAGCTTTGGTTTGTGGAAGCTGAGGTTAGGAAAAGCTATGATTAGAAAATGCTTAGGTTAAGAAAAGCACAAGTTAGGGAAAGCTTGGGTTGGGAAAGAAATAGGTTAGGAAAAGCTAAGGTTGGGAGAATCTAAAGTTGAGGAAAGCTCATGTTAGGAGAAGCTTAGGTTAGGAGAAGCTAAGGTTAGGAAAAGCTTTGATTAGGAAAAGCTTAGGTTGAGAAAAGCTTGGGTTAGGAAAAGCGTTGGTTAGTGGAGGCTTAGTTGAGGAAAACCTTTGAGTTGGGAGAAACTTAGGTTAGGAGAAGCTAAGGTTAGGAAAAGCTTAGGTTATGAAAAGCTTGGGTTAGGAAAAGCTTAGGTTGGGAAAAGCTTTAGTTAGGAAAAGTTAAGGTTAGGGAAAGCTTAGGTTAGGAGAAGCTAATGTTAGGTAAAGCTTAGGTTAGGAAAAGCTTTGGTTGGGGAAAGCTTTGGTTGGGAAAAGCTTTAGGTTAGGAAAAGCTTTGAGTTAGGAGAAACCTGGGTTAGGAGAAGCAAAGGTTAGGAAAAGCTTAGGTTAGGAAAAAGTAAAGGTTAGGGTAAGCTTAGGTTAGAAGAAGCTTAGGTTAGGAGAAGCTAAGGTTGGGAGAAGCTGAGGTTATGTACAGCTTATGTTAGGAAATGCTTTGGTTAGGGGAAGCTTTGGTTAGTGAAAGCGTAGGTTAGGAAAAGCTCTAGGTTAGGAAAAAACTCAAGTTAGGTGAAGCCTAGGTAAGGAAAAGCTTAGGTTAGGAAAATGTCAGATTAGAAAAAGCTTAGTTTAGAGGAGATTTGGTCTTGGCCCAGGCTCAGTAAGCTTTGGTCAGACTTGTTCTGGTAAGTAATTATTTGACTTGATTCAAGAGTTCATTCAATTAAAATTTATCATGCCATAAGAAAATTAATGTGATCAAAAGTAAAGGTTTGTAGATTGTCCACCACTTCTTCAACTCCTATTTCTTAACTTTAAAGTTCTTCCCATACTCCAAGAGTCTCCACTTTTGAAAAATCTCTTTATCTCAACTCTTTAATCCTATCTCAATGTTCAATACTATTCAATCATCTTAATTACTATAAATGTAAATGACTTGAACCTGACATAAATTGACCAGAACATAATAGTGTTTTTCAATGTTTAAATTAGTATTTTAGGATAAAATTTATATTACCGACACCTATTTTTTCTTCCTCTTCAATTTAAGAAAATTGATTGATATCTTCAAAAATAGTTGAGATACAATTGTGCAATACAATATTGTGAGATACAATTGTTAGTCACATATACCAAAAATTACCAATTTCTGTTCTGTTTCAGGATCAGCTTTAGAAACTCTAATGTTAATTCAATGAAAACTCCCCAGAATAATATACATTTTCTATCTAATTCATCGATTAATCAATTATATTGTATTCCAATGTCCATGCTTGCCTGCAGTTACCGGTACTCTTCAATCACTTTCGAAGAAGTTGAATTGATGCGAACATTCATTCGAGCAATCACTTATTTTGAAATCTTTAATTCGGCCATATATGAGTCAGCTGTGCTATTGGCTTCATTATTCACAGTTCATTCTTCATTGTTAACATAACCTCATTCTTCATTGTTGAGTCTCACTTCAGAAACTCATACTGTTTTTTTTTATGTTTTAATTAGTCTTCCAAAATAAAATTCATAGAAGCAACACTTATTTTTCCTTCTTCTTTCATCAGAAAAAAATTTAGTTGATTCCTTCAAAAATAGTTGAGATAATAATATATTTAGAATCGTCCTTCCTTCAAAATAAGGTTAGTTTTGAAACAGCCATTTCTAATATCAAAATCGAACTAAATTGTATAAAAATTGGCTAGCGCGGTTTATTTTTTCCTCCTCTTTCATTTAAAAAAAAATTTGAGTCGATATCTTCAATAATAACTGAGATAACAGGGGGAGCACATCGGCTAGAATTTTGCCATTCTGATCATTATACCGAATTCATTGAATATCTTTTATTCTCATCAACTGAAGTTAAATTTACGAAACGTTATTATTTTTCTACTTTCTGACTAGACCTAACCTGTTCTATCTTCCAATGACCAAATTCTCAATTATTCAATTTTTAATATTTTACATCTGTTCTTTCTTACTTTTATAATGTCTCTGATTTTTTTTTATTTTCTAGAAATCTCATTCTCAATTTGATATGTACCTTTTCTTTATTTGTTACTGATTTTACAAATCTCGACAAAACTATCTTGTTTTAACAAGTAATAATTTTGTATGTAGAATTATCAGATTGTTATTTGTCCATACAGGTTTTTTGATTTATGTTGAATATAATTAAATTGAAGATATCTTAAAACACAACCTGCTTGTACAATGAATCTAACTACTGGACCATGGAATTTAATTAAACAGGACTAAACATCATGAAGACACAGCAAAATAAAGTAAATACCTCTTCTAAACTCCGGTAAGCTGCATCATCAAATTTCTACATTCTTCTTCAACTACATAATTATTCTCTTCGCAAATCGATAACATGGAAATCTTTCAAAACATCAAGTGAAATATTAATGGGATAGCGCTACTTCCTAAATTCATGAACTCTAAATTTAATTCTATACCAATCTTTTGTAATTCTGTACTTTGTGACAATATTGGGTTCTTTTCGATTTTCATATTTGTTTTGAGGAATATATTGTTATTTTTCTTGACTCCCTCAAATATCCGAATTTTCTTAACCTGATTTCTTTCATGACCCGCCGACTCTGGGGCTCATTGCATTCTTTCTCTTGTTTACAAGTAGTTTATTATTAAACTGGTTGTAACAGGATTCCTTTTGAATAGGTTTGAAAGATAGAATAGTTTCCAATAAATCGGAGCCTAATACTCGATTATTTTGATATCTGGTTATTAAACTATTCCAGACAATTTCGTAATTATCGCTAGTCAGCGGTAGGCTTCTAACGATAGAGAGTGGAGGTCCGGATAGTACTGACAAAAGATAATGAAATTTGTCTACAGGATCGATGGAATTATTCTCATAAATTAAAGCTTTGTATTTATCTCTAAACAATGGCCAGCTCTGTAACGTGCCATCAAAGGAAGGCAAAGTTATCTCTGGTAGACGAGCACGAACTTGTTTGACCTCGCTAGTTGTCGCGACTTGCAAAGCTTTTTTCTCAATTGTGAACTCATATCCATCATGGAATACTTGAATTTCAAAAACATATCTTCGAATGCGATTAATTTTTGAAAATGAATTCCTTTGGGTGGAGTAGCTACTACTTGCCTCAAGTAAATTAATTCGTTCTGTAAAATCTTTGAACTCATCATACATTGAATCAATTTGTTTATAATGAGAAATAAACTGCCTCTTGATTTTTTTATCTTTAACTGATCCAGTTAAACCTTTGTGTTCGGTAAGATCAAATAATAATTACAATTTTTGGAATATTTGAGCTTGTTTTGCTACCAAAACACTCAATTTTGCAGTTTATGTCATCATATAAGTTTGAAAGAAACAATAAACTATTCATGACAGTATTTGGATGCGTAGAATAAAAATAGAAAAATACTTGTGCAAGAGCATTGATGACAATTATTAAAAAAGTAATAATTTTCAGAACAAGAATTCTGAGATTTGGACTGTATTACTATAGGTTTGATTAATCAATTCGGCTAAAGGAGACCATGTTGAATATTGAAGACTGTAAAAAACTAAAGATTTCTGTGACAAGTTTGTTAGAAAAATAGTGGGTGAAGGGAAGGGAATCAGGCACTTACTTTGTTGTCCAGCAAGGGATTTTCAGGGTGCAAATAACGTCGCCAACGGTGGACGTTTGAGACGGCAAGGGTCTCCACGTAGATGGCATGGTCTCGTTGAAGAAGAATCAGTACAGCACGGGTCTCGAGCTAGCTCACGGAGCCGGCGTGGCGTACAACCACGAAATACAATTGTGTCATTGTTCTTCACCCTTAATGCAAATTGCGTAATGCCAGGAACGGGTGGGAAAGGCGAAATAGAAAGAGAAATAAGAGAGAGAGAAGTAGGATTGAACAACTTCAATTGCTTCAACACTTTCAAATGACTTTGAGGATCTTTTCAAAAAACCAATGATCTTGAAACAACTATTATTGATATTTTTTTGATACGATTACAAAAGCTCCATTCACAGTTAAAGATGACTCCTAAATCCTTTTTTATGTTAACATATTCCAATTTTTGCTGAACTAATTTATATGAGAAATAATTTTTGTTTTTACTTCTTGAAAATTGACATAGTCTCACATATTTAAATATTTATAAATAATTCATTTTCGATACACCAATTATTATCTAGACAATCTAAATCAGTTTGCAAAAATATATTATCTTCATAAGATTCAATTTACTTGAAAATCTTCAAATCATCTGCATAATTATAATAACACTTCGGATTTGAAGAGGTTAGCGACATCATTGATGAAAATATTGAATAACAATGGACCTAATTTTGAGCCTTGGGGTACACCTGATATTGCAATGAATTTTTTTGAAGAAATACATGAGACTCCCTATTATCTAAATAGGAACTAAAAAACTTGACAGTACCATTCGAATATCCAAAATCATATAATTTAAGTAGTAACTTATCATATAATACAGTATCAAAGTCAGTGTACAGTACATCAACAACATCCTTATTATCGAGAGCCTTATTTACAAAATATGAAAAAAATAATAAGTGGGATTCTTTGGATCGATGTGGATAAAACCATGCTGTTCAAAACTAATATAACATTTGATATAATAATAATATTTTCAAAGACTTTAGCTCTACTATTAAGAATGGCTACACCCCCTTTTTCAATCTCATTTTCTTTGCCTGATTTAAAAATAGGAGTGATTTTAACCTTTTTTCAAGAGGAGAGGAAATTGATTGCTTCTAATTGACAAATCAAATATATTCAATAGGAGCAAAATCAGTTCATTATTCAATTCTTCGAAGAAATAAGAGGGTATATTATCTGGGCCACTCTACTTCTTCTATTCTTCAAATCTTTGAAAGCGTTAGCTACATCTATCTCACTCACTCCTCCTAAATTGAAACCTACAGTTTAAGAAAAAATATTATTATCTTTGAGTAAATCTTCAATATTATATTCAACATCTTCCTCTCTGTACACTGATTTGAAAAATTCACAAAAGCATCTGGAATATATAATGCATCTGGACGCATATTATCATAGTATGGAATATACTGTGATTGTTATTTTGTATCGTGTCATACACTCTAATTAGTCTATTTATTTTGTCCTTGAATGAATTCTTAACTGTTACGAATAGAATCCTGAGACAATTGATTCAAACGTTGACTCATAAATTCTGAATTATAAATCCGAATATCGAATTCAGAACATGAGCATGGTCTAGAAGTCCCTAATATTATAAATTAACTCATTTATATAAATTAAGTGAGGAGGTTTCCATAGCCTACATTGATCATGGATAGTACAGCAAGCAACCTATGTGATAACTTTTTGTATAGAATGTTTGAGCATTCATTACCTGGATTATTTCATAGATTGCATAATTTCCATAGAACAGACATCATGCTGATTCGCATTATTCAATTATGAAACTGATTATTTAGTTCCATGGAGGTTAAATTCAATTCATGGAGGTTATTCATTTTATATATGGAAAAATATTCACTTTTTATTCGTTGAATTAATTTTAGAACACAATTTCATTCAATCATTTTTAAAGCTACGTATTCGTCATTGGCTGCACCAACCAGGATCAACTATGTTGAATATGCTGATCAACCCACTTGGAATTTTGCTGAGCCCGGATTGACATTGATTTTGCTTTGTGCAACCACAAATTCTAAGATATAAGACGAGTTCATCTATCTAGTATCTGCTTTGTCTTTGGTCTTACTCAGTAACAGTGTCTCTTTGAAGATAGAATATTGTGAGAAGAATAATGAGGGAAAGCGAAAAAAGTGGAACTGATAGAGAGGAAAACGTGGGTAATCAGGAAGCAGCCGGCGTGAAAAAATACAGCTCTCGACGTGTGTCTTTAACGACAGCTTTTCTCAAATGCCGACAGGTGTGTAAAGAGCCGCACACTAGAGTGAGATTCACGTTCACCTGCCAGCATTCCGCATATTCAACTATCAATGCACCCCATCCAACCTATGCTGACAGTGTCAAGTAGACCCTGTAGCTGTTTCAAATGAGAGATCGTTTAATCAAAGCGCAACGCACTGAACTCTGATCGCTGTAATCGTGAGCAGTGGTGGTGGTGGCGGTGGTGGGGTAGAGGTAGAGCCTCGAGCTCAACATTCCTGATAACGAGGCAATTGTGCTACGAAACGATTATCGGAGAGCGCTTCCACCCAAGCTTGCCATGAGGATCTGTGTTGAAAAGGCTGACCAAAGCGAATAAAATCAATCGTCAAACACAATTGGAATGTTCAGACCTGAATTATCATGATGATTGAGATCTGTTTCTAAGAGACCACACATGAAATATTCATAAACTAATATCAAAGATAGTTAAACTTCTATTTAAATGTGATGATCCACTTTGAAAATAATCGAATCAAGGACTAGTTTGCCTAGACATTTGGTTGGTGTAATGTCAAGTAACCTTATTTATGAAGATGACAGTTTTTTTTAATTTCAGAGATTCATAATTCATAGATTATCATTAAACGAAAACCCGAATCAAATGCTGTAAATCACCCCAAAGTCTTCTGCTACTGCAAATATTGACAAAAGAGATATTAATAATTGTTGGATAGTATAGGTCTCATCGAATTTCCATCTAGCTGTTAACACTGTGTCAATATTTGCAGTAGCAGAAGTCTTCAGCATTTAATTTTGATTTTCGTTCAATAATAATTATTCATAATTTAACATTTGGATTAAAATTCAATTTCTCATTAATTTTCATCTGTACACATATTCAATTTCTTACGGATAGGAATTTGATGTTGCATAGAAAGGAACGATTTCTTCAACACATAGGCTTACTATAATAATCAATCTTCTTCTTCTCTATACTTATAAAAGGCTAAGCCCCGACAGACTGAAATCACACCACAGCCCTAACTACTGAGCCTAAAAACTTGAAATTTTGCACGATTGTTTATGGTAGCCTGAAAACATCCACTAATAAAGGATTTTCAGAAATTTGCCCCCCTGAGGGAGCTGGGGGCCCCCCCCAAAATTTTGTACTTTTTAACCGCTCATTGCACAGCAAAGTCATGAGGAACTTTTTGTTCGGCTCCGAAAAAGAATTAGATCTATGCAGAAAAATTTCGATCAGGAGCACAGGAGGGGCCAGGAGAGGGCATTTTTCGAAAATTTTGATGTAAAATCACACTACAGCTCAAACTAATTGTCCTACAGACTTTAAACTTTGCACAAATATTCTTCAAACATGCTAGACGCGCATTAAGAACGGATTTTGAGATATTTTGCCTCTAAGGGTTTCAAAGGATGAAAAAGAATCCTATTAAGTAAGGTTATGAACATGGTAAGGTGAGTGCCATATGGAAATGAGATAATTTATTTATTGACATGTGATATTCTAACATAATAATGTTGTAATCATTGGAAATAACAAAATAATATGATAGAAATTCAAAAAAGAACACCTGTTCTATTATTGCTTTCTACCAGATTCCACTCAACCTCAATAATATTGTTCTGATAATTGATAAATATGTTTAATAATATTATTATTATTGATATAATAAAAGTATTGTTTTAATAATTAATTATTACCATTAATATAATAATAGTATTGTTTTGGTAATCAATAAATATTTTTATTTTCACAAACTCTGTATAATTTATAATGGTGAATGTGAAACAGCTGCATCAAAGAAATTATCTCAAAATATGTTTAGGAAAACCATAGTTTTGAACTTCGTTTTCCTGATGCAATGTATAAGCCTACACGTGGCATGTATTATTAATTTTTCAACTAGAACAGTTTTTTGAGACTGCTAAATAAACGTCTACAGTTTTATCAATGCTGTATCAGCAATATGAAAACGCATGCAGTTAATATGTCTTTAAATAAAGGTGTTGATATCTACATGATAATTATTCTCTACCATTTTTATTTAATTACAATTTAAAATTTATTCAAGCCTTGATAGAATGATTGACTCACTGTACAGTCAGTCGAAAATTTTAATATTGAAATGAGGGGTATTTTGGCAAGCTGAACAAAAAAGTAAGGTCCTATGCACCTTTTTGATATTATTTCTTCAAATGAAAAATGAATTTTGTGGGTTGTCAAAACTCCCCCTGAAAGAGAACTATTCATTTTATCCTATCTTTTAGTGAAATAACAATGATTTCTGCATTGAATAACATCTATCTTGTCAACAAGAATCGAACTCTTTGTTAATTTAGATATGACCTACACTTTAGATTTATATAATTCTAGTAGTATGAGAGTGTATTTACTGCGAGACTTTTTTATGACTTTTCCCCCCTCACCCCTCCCCGCACCCATCCTACGTACCCCCCACCACCCCCGCTATAGCCACACCTCCCCTGCCCCCTCCACCGCTCCTTAGAAGGAGAAGAACCTCACCCTCTCTCTCTCTAGAAGAAGAAGAAGGAGAAGAAGAAGAAAAAGAAGAAGAAGAAGAAGGAGAGGTGGAAGAAGAAGAAAGAGAGGATGAAGAAGAAGAAGAAGAAGGAGAGGTGGAAGAAGAAGATGATAACGATGATGCTCTCTCTCTCTCACACCCTCTCTCTCTCTCACTATGTTATGCTCTATTTCCTTTATAGATAGTCATGCCCAATCACATTTAGTCATGCCCAATTACATTTAGTCACGGTCTTTTTGATGATGATTTATAGCAGAGAGAGATATGTGTGAGAGAGAGAGAGGCAATCTACTGCCAGATTTGAGTGAAATGAATATCTTACTGTCAGATTTAACTGAAACATGTACTTGACAACGTTGTCAAGCACATGCAGAATTGTGGGTTGTACACACAGCAAACATTATACTTTTAATGTTTCCTCAATCATAACTAATGCATAGAATGAACTAGTATATCCAAATACACATACATTAGTTTTGAATTAGACATATATCTTTAAACTCTCTAGAGAGTGATCTATGATCTTTTACATTTTTTATCGTCAATGTCATATAAGCATTTCCAGAGATCATTAGAATTATTAACAATAGCTGATGATTCATCATTATTTGAACAACCATAATGCAAATGTCCAGTTTCTAGTATATCGAGTAATTCAAAAATTTCAGATAAAATTGGAAAGTGGAGATTTTCTGTTTTTGTTAATGCAAGATCGCTCACCTCATCACCTGTTGAAAATTTATTATTCTTTGCAATTAGATCAAATTCATCAAATGAAATTGACATCATGAGACGGATAGTTTCTTGAACTTTGAAAAGCTATAACAGTCAACCATATTTTTCAGTTGAGTGTATGTACAGGTAAAACGTGATAAGAAACTATTTGAATGAACTTGTATCTGCACACTATACTACACACTTCAATAAATAGAATTGAGCTTCAACGCATGTGAGATCTTTACAGCTCAACTAACAAAGCGTTACTGAACGATTAAACCTAGACATTGCAGGTACAATGGAAATGAAAACAATTGAGTATACACTAGGAATTTATTTACACAATTCACTTCAATTGTTCATCACTTCCTCTTCAATTTTCATTAGTTTTCTCACAGACAGTTTATGGGGTCTGTAATAGCATAGATAATCATGTATATCGTTCAAATTCACTGTGTTCAAGAAAATGTCTTTTAGTTGTTTCACCAGATGATGATTTTCATGAGTTGAATGTTTAATTGCAATTTCACAAGCATCATACCAATCAATACACTGTTCTAACCTCATTTCCAATTCACTATCAGCTTGCATCCACTTGCACAAGTCCATGATGAGCGAATGTAGAAACTATACATATGTTGGTACTAATATAGAGAAATTAAATGGCTCCTGTCCCTTTCCACCAATGCAACATACGTGAGCGGTATGATATCTCAATGCTTGCATACAATAAACACATTGAATTTCTTGTCCGTTATAGAAAAAGCCATATCTTGCAAAGTTTTTCTTTTCTGTATTTGAATAGAATTGACATTTTTTCATGCTAAGCATTCTATTGTTTTTGCACATGAAATTTGGAGACAAGTTCATATTTTTCATTATCAATGAATTATAATGATGGGCAGCATAGAGGGCACATTGCCCAGTCAGATTGTGATGATGAATTTCACAGGCATCATAACACCATGAACTTGTGAAGTAGTTAAAATTTGATTTCTCAATTTCATCCGGTAAACAACATACTTTTTTGTGTAACCTTCTAAGAAACTTAGCTTTCTCTGTACCTTTTGTGTAGATTTCATCATATCCTTCAAGATAAGATATCAATAATTCGTCTGTATAAATAAAATAACCATCTTCCCAGTGTATTTTGTGATAATTGCTCTGCCCATGTTGCTATCTTGCCCATGTTGTTAGCTCTCTTATTCCTGATTTATATAAACAACTTAGCTAAACTGCCACTTGACGGTAACCTGTTCCTATTTGCTGATGATACAGCTCTGCATGTAACCGGGGTGAATAAGGAAGAAATGTATCAAAAGGCTTCTCGTGATCTCCACCTTTTGAAGGCGTGGTTTGATGATAATATTTTGACGCTTAATATAAAAAAATCAAAATTCATGGAAATTTCTTTACGGAAAAATCATGAGCCTTCTGTTGACACGTTAATGTTACATTCTTGTGGGAATCCAGATAACAATCAGTGTCAGTGCGATTGTATTGAGAGAGTGAGTTCTTACAAGTATTTGGGAATTATGATTGATGAAAAACTTAACTGGTCAGTTCACATTGCCTATCTGAAAATAAATACGTAAATCCATTTACATTTTTCTCAACTTACGTCAGTTTTTATCTAAAGATGAACTTAGGAATGTATACTTTGCATATGTCCAATCGTTAATAGTCGCTGGGATTCTAGCTTATGGGGGTGCTTATAAAACAATTCTATCTCCGTTAGTGATAACTCAAAAACTAATTATAAAAATTGCTTTAAAAAAACCCGTCCGTACCCCAACTGCACTAATATATGACGAGTTCAACGTTCTCGATATTCACCAGTTGTATGTCAAGAGCCTACTGTTGTATATTCATAAATATAGAGCAGATATGTTCACGAGAGTTGCTCACAACTATAGTACTCGGTCGGCGGAGTCTTTGGGCATAGAAGTACCTAGACTTGTGGGGGCTCACTCCACTACAAACACTCATTACATTTCGCACATCATTTTCCGAAACATTCCGGCTTTCTTAAGAAGGGTAGAGGATTATTCCCTTTTTATTTATAAAAACTTATTACTGGTTGGTTGAAGGAGATTGGCAGGGAGGGTATTGAAGAACTAATTCATTCTATTTATCAATAACTAATTTACTGATACCCCACAGCTCCGTTTCATAAAAAAGAAAAATTTCTCATATAGTAATGATAATAATAAAAATAATAATAATAAAAAAAATAAAACAAAATATCACATTTGTTAATACAATGAAAAAATAAATAAAAATGAATAGCGAGCATCTGCGATCTGTGAGGAAGCTGTATTGCAAACGATGTTTATAGTAATACAGTATTACGGTAATTTTATGGTTTTTGCTGATGAATGCGAGAGTCAATCAATCAGTCGTGATCAGTTTTTATAATTTATATGAATAGATTTTACGCTTACCCTAGTATATGCTGTGTTGTTTATTGTAGTGCAACAATATATGGTTTCTTTGTTCCACTGATATGTGTTGTACTGTAGTTTTATATTGTTCTAGTTTCTAATACTTTTGTAATATTCTTCTCTCTTAAAGTATAGTATTCTCTCTTATAGTATATTCTCTAAAGTATATTCTCTAGTATATTCTCTAGTATAAAGTATATTCTCTCTATAAGTATAAAATGCTTATTTCAAGTAACAATATAGGCTATTAGGCCTATATTTAAATAGTATTGGCTATTTTAACAGACTCCATGTACCACACACAGGCTCTGGCCTAAGTGGTTGTGATGCATAATATTTTTAGAATTTGTTCTGCCTAAAGTATACACTGTTTGTAAAATTATGTTATGTTATTGAGTTATAAGTTTTTTCTTGTATTTTTGTTATATGCAAAATAAAAGCCAATTTGATTTGATTTGCTTGCTTACACAATTTAGCATTCAATTCTGACTTTGCAAATGGCGACTTGAAATGCAACACAACAAAGCTATTTACCTGATCTACGATCCTGATTTCTTTCATGATAATTTGATTAGAATTCCCCTTGAACCAATGCATGTCGACTGTTGCGAATTTTTTACAGGAGAGAGTTTCTTCCTTCTGTTCAATGACGAGGTCTGTTTTATCCTCCTCCTCCTCCTTTGTCCTCCGTTCTCCTCCTCATTTGTCCTCCTTTGTCCTCCGTTCTCCTCCTCCTCCTCCTGCTGTGTTTTAGATGTACTACATCTTGATTGATAGTAGAAGAAGTCATCCTCGGTATCAAGATCACACTGTATCCTGATAGATTGTGTTTTCTTCTCAGAATTAGAATACATTATAGGTGTACTACATCTTGAGTCATAGTAGATGCTGTCTTCCTCGTCATCAAGATCACACTGTATCCCGATAGAGCATGTTTTCTTCTCAGAATTAGAAGACATTGTAGATGTTAACCGATCAAAGCTGAAACCTCAAATGAGTAAAATTTGAAAAATGCAATACTTATATAGTTTGTGCTCTATCGAGAAATTACTGAACTTCCTTCACCATGGAAGTAAGAGGAGTGTACTCCATGATACGATCACTGATTAAAATACAATAAGGGGAAGTATTTGGGGGCACAGCTTCCTTAAATTCCATATCTATTCTAATATCTGTGGAGGATTTCAAATGAGAAGATTGATGTGAACAGTCAATTACAATCAGAGGTGTTTCAGTACAGAATGTGTTAAAATCAATCTCTGTTCCAAGCTCACTATTGATACTATGGTTATAGTACGCCGGCGCAAAATCCAAAAACATATGGTACATCAATTGCTGTTTACCAAGGAGGTTTTCATAAGGAAAATAGTCAGAGTTCAAGTAGACCTTTGCATTCTGAAGATTACAACTATCAAATTCCGAGATTGATTTATTAATTTAAATAATCTTACAATCTGTCTGCAACACTAAAACAACATACTTTAGTGTGTCGAGATGGGATGCAGTTTTTACTGCCCAAGAATGAACAGTGCTATTTTGTAAATTTGGTAATTCTGAAATCTCCCAATGACGAAAGCTCAGCTTCAGCAGTGTATCAGCATCGAGCAATCTCAAAAATTTCAACCTCACATGATCTTCTAAAGTAATGTAGGGAACTAGCAAGAACCCGTGCTTCGCAAGGATCTATTTTAAAACTTGACAAAATGAAAACTTGATGTAATGAAATTTTGATGAATTGAGAATAGGCCTATAATCATCCTTGGTTAATTAAGAATCTATGAGCAAAATTTCAAGTTAATTAGTCCAGTAGTTCAGACGTGATGATGTGTCAAACATATTTTTTCTATCCCGTACGTGCATAAGCCAGCTCTTTACTTTATATAATTATTATAGATATAATTAATGACTGGGAGAGATAGGACTGTGGAACAGAATAGTGGTGAAACTATGATAGCGCCAGAACACAATAGTAGGTACTACATGAACTTTTTAAAAGTGATTTGAAAAAATGTTAAAACAACAGAACTGAATCCTCATCATTCTACCTTCATTTAGAGAGGCTTTTGTTTGAGCCGAATGGAAATCTATTTATAAAAAAAATAAGGTCTGTTTGTGTGTTTGTTTGTATGTTTGTTCCCTGTAGACTTGAAAACTACATGACATAACGGCATGAAACTCTGGGAATATGTTGTGTGAATATTGGGGATGGCTTCTGAACAAAAATTTCAATAGGATGGCTTATAATAATTATTTATTAATCCATTTTACAGACATATGTTTTCGAAATTTTTGGCCGAGCGGCTACTGAAGAACGAAAAGATGATCATGATTCAAGATCATATTGTGATAATATGATTTTAGCATCTAAAGTTACCAGCTGTAATAAACATATCACCCTGTGATAAATTATTGTGTACTGGTATTAAAACGGTAGTTTGGAGTTGAAATGTAGTTGATTGGTACCAGCTGTTGATAATGGTTCCTTAGAAGACCTATACAAATAATTACCCTATCATTGAGAAACTGGAAAATGTTGAAAAAAATTATTCACCCAATGAAAGAGAGTATATATATATTGTATAGTATATATGTATAGTATTCAAATTGCATTCATTAATTACTGAAGAATGAAAAGAATAATTTACAATTTTTTGAATTTAGCTTAGCTTATTCATCCTTAAATGGAAAGAATATGGAATTATGTGTGATTCATCGTACATCCATATATCGACCATATATCGACAATCTACAGCTATGAAAACATTGAATATTATTCTTTGAAACACTGATATAACCTTTTTTTTTAATTGAAAACTTTTCTGATAGATATTACTACCAATTGATTGAGAAGAATAATATGTTTTCGAAATAATGAATGCTGCATAATCAAGCAAATACAAAGTTTGTATTGAGATGTAAATGAACATGTTGATTGTCAGATAAATTTCATGATTCACCAAATAAAGTCAAGTGTAACATGAGATACATTGGCGGTACAAAGTTCGCTGGGTAAGCTAGTTGTAAATTAAGCTTTATTATTAATAGACAATGCTGAAAAAGACAGGTTCAATCACCAGGAATACTATAAATCTATGAGGGACCAGTAAGCCATTAATTTTGTGTAGTTCAATTACTTCCATTATGGACACTGGATACATTATGGACAATCAATACGTATGAAATTTATTAGCTACCATACAGAATAAAAACTTTTTGATTGCAGTGATCCCGACTACTGTATTATGAATAACCATTCGGATCAAATATAAGGAATTACTCGCATCTCTCATCAACACGTAATTTTTATTCACAAAATATTAACAAAAAAAAAAAAAAAAAAAAATATATATATATATATTATATATATAAGGTTATATTTAATAAACTCACGGCTAGTACTCAAGTTTGTCTTTTTCTGGCCGTGCCACAAATAAATGTAGGGGTATGTTTGACATTTTGTTTCTGTAATCTTGTTGTCTATTAAGAAAGTTTTTAATGTGATTTTTGATGGCAATAAAATTTTAATTTGAAAAAAGAATTATTAACAAACACCTAACCAAAGAAGAAGAAGAAGAAGAAGAAGAAGAAGAAGAAGAAGAAGAAGAAGAAGAAGAAGAAGAAGAAGAAGAAGAAGAAGAAAGAAGAAGAAGAAGAAGAAGAAGAAGAAGAAGAAGAAGAAGAAGAAGAAGGAAGAAGAAGAAGAAGAAGAAGAAGAAGAAGAAGAAGAAGAAGAAGAAGAAGAAGAAGAAGAAGAAGAAGAAGAAGAAGAAGAAGAAGAAGAAGAAGAAGAAGAAGAAGAAGAAGAAGAAGAAGAAGAAGAGGAGTAAGAAGAAGAAGCAGAAGAAGTAGAAAAAGAAGAAGAAGATAGATTATTATGTTGCTTTGGCCTGTGATCTGTATAAATGTCCTGTAACAACTAAAGGTGCGTCCACACATGCCGAACTGAACCTCGAACCGCGCAGCAAACCGTGCATTCCTCCGAACATCTTACCTTTCAACGAACATGAGCATATGTTAAGAATCAGCTGTTAATCATTCGCTGTACCGTACTCCGAACCATTCGCGGTGCCGCTTGCCTCTGTTCTAACTGCTCGCCTCACCTCACTCCGATTGGCTGAACTTTTCAGTCAATCAGAGCCCTCAATTACAATTCGCCGTGCAGCTCGCTCCACAATATTTTCATCCATCACAAGTGGAAAACATGCGAACATGAATACAGAAGTATGGGCAATTTTTTATTTGATTAAATTCATGTTTTGAAGAATTCATTGTTACGAATGATAAATTGATAGGAGCTCATAAATATTTTCTAATTCAAATGAAATAACTTCTGAGAAAAATAATGATTGGATAAATACCAATATTGAATTATTGTTGACCAAGAACTCAGTACATTGACAATTTATTCAACTAATTTGTATTGATAAAATTATAATCATTTTCTCTATTGATAATCAATTTCATCAACTAATCATCAACTAACTGAAAATAGTACTTCAATTTCCATGAATTTATTAATAGAATTATATGAATCTAAAGTGTCATGTCTAAATTCTCAAAGAGTTCAATTCTTGTTGGCAAGATAGATGTTATTCAATGCAGAAATCATTGTTATTTTACTAACAGATAGGATAAAATGAATAGTTCTCTTTCAGGGGGAGTTTTGAAAACCCACAAAACTTATTTTTCATTTGAAGAAATAATATCAAAAAGGTGCATAGGACCTTACTTTTTTGTTCAGCTAGCCAAAATACCCCTCATTTCAATATTAAAATTTTCGACTGACTGTACAGTGAGTAAGTCATTCTATCAAGGCTTGAATAATTTTGAAATTTTAATTAAATAAAAATGGCAGAGAATAATTATCATGTAAATATCAACACCATTATTTAAAGACATATCAACTGAATGCATTTTCATATTGCCGATACGGCATTGATAAAACTGTAGACGTTTATTTAGCAGTCTCAAAAAACTGTTCCAGCTGAAAAATTATTAATCATACATGCCACGTGTAGGCTTATACATTGCATCAGGAAAACGAAGTTCAAAACTATGGTTTTCCTAAACATATGTTTTGAGATAATTCCTTTGATTCAGCTGTTTCACATTTACTATTACAAATTATACAGAGTTTGTGAAAATAAAAATATTTATTGATTACCAAAACAATACTATTATTACCTATATTAATGATAATAATTAATTATTGAAACAATACTTTCATAATAATATTAAACATATTTATCAATTATCAGTACAATATTATTGAGGTTGAGTGGAATCAGGTGGAAAGCAATAATAGAACAGATGTTCTTTTTTGAATTTCTATCATATTATTTTGTTATTTACAATGATTACAACATATGTTAGAATATCACATGTCAATAAATGAATTATCTCATTCCCATATGGCACTCTCCTTACCATGTTCATAACCTTACTTAATAGGATCCTTTTTCATCCTTTGAAACCCTTAGAGGCAAAATATCTCAAAATCCGTTCTTAGTGCGCGTCTAGCATGTTTGAAGAATATTTGTGCAAAGTTTCAAGTCTGTAGGACAATTAGTTTGATCTGTAGTGTGATTTTACATCATTATTTTCAAAAAATGCCCTCTCCTGGACCCCCCTGTGCTCCTGATCGAAATTTTTCTGTATAGATCTAATTTTTTTTCTTAGCTGAGCAAAAAAGTTCCTCATGACTTTGCTGTGCAATGAGCGGTTAAAAAGTACAAAATTTTGAGGTGGCCCCAGCTCCCTCAGGGGGGCCAATTGCTAAAAATCCTTTCTTAGTGGATGTTTTCAGGCTACCATAAACAATCGTGCAAAATTTCAAGTTTTTAGGCTCAGTAGTTTGGGCTGTGGTGTGATTTCAGTCTGTCGGGGCTTAGCCTTTTATAAGTATAGAGAAGAAGAAGAAGAAGAGATTCTTCATTGAAGATTCGTTATTTTTACATTAACGTTTGTTGCTTCTGTAGAGTCAATGCAATTGAGATCTGTTGGTGATCTTAATAATGCAAGTTCTTGTTTCAAGTTTCAAGGAGGAGGAGAACGGAGTACAAAGGAGGACATTTATCTTCTTCTTCTTCTTCTTATTCTACCTATATCTAAAAGGCTAAGCCCCGACAAACTGAAATCACACCACAGCCCAAACTACTAAGCCTAAAAACTTGAAATTTCGCACAATTGTTTATTGTAGCCTCAAAACATGCACTGCGAATAGAATTTTCAGAAATCTGCCCCCCCCCCCTGAGGGAGCTGGGTCCCCCAAAATTTTCACTTTTCAACCGTTCATTGCACAGCAAAGTCATGAGGAACTTTTTCGTTCAGGTACGAAAAAAATCAGATCTATGCAGAAAAATTCCAATCAGGAGCACAGGGGGGTTCAGGAGAGGGCACTTTTCGAAAATTTTGATGTAAAATCACACTACAGCTCAAACTAATTGGCCTACAGACTTAAAACTTTGCACAAATATTCTTCAAACATGCTAGATGCACACTAAGAACGGATTTTGAGATATTTTGCCTCTAAGGATTTCAAAGGAGGAAAAAGGATCCTATTAAGTAAGCTTATGGTAAGGTGAACTCCATATAGAACTGAGATAATTGACACATGATATTCTAACATATGTTGTAATCATTGGAAGGCTTAAAACAATTTCATCAATTAGCTGATCGAATTGATTTTGCGTTGATTGAGAGCGCGAGCTTACCACGTGTTTGTTCCATCGTTGTTCTAAAAAAAAAATTGTTCTAATCATCAATAATTGTGTGCTGAATACCTCAATAAAGAATTATTGAATTAAATTGAATTGTATGCTTGGCCAGTTCGGTTTGTGCCTTCTATCAGCTGTATATGGAGTCTCATACACTCCGATTAGAACAGAGCACAAAAGTTTTCTTTGGTAAGGAGTTTTTTGATAATTTTTTTTTCAAATTCAAATTTTATTGCCATCAAAAATCACATTGAAAACTTTCTTAATAGACAACAAGATTACAGAAACAAAATGTCAAACATATACCTACATTTATTTGTAGCACAGCCAAAAAAAGACAAACTTGAGTACTAGCCGTGAGTTTATTAAAAATAACTTAATATATATATTTTTTGTAAATATTTTGTGAATAAAAATTACGTGTTGATGAGAGATACGAGTAATCCCTTATATTTGATCCGAATGGTTATTCATAATACAGTAGTCGGGGTCACTGCAATCAAAAATTTTTTATTCTGTACGTTAGCTAATAAATTTCATAAGTATCGATTGTCCATAATGTTTCCAGTGTCCATAATGGAAGTAATTAAACTACTCAAAATTAATGGTTCACTGGTCCCTCATAGATTTATAGTATTCCTGGTGATTGAGCCTGTCTTTTTCAGCGTTGTCTATTAATAATAAAGCTAAATCTACAACTAGCTTACCCAGCGAACTTCGTACCGCCAATGTATCTCATGTTACACTTGACTTTATTTGGTGAATCATGAAATTTATCTGACAATCAACATGTTCATTTACATCTCAATACGGACTTCGTATGTGTTTAGTCATGCAGCATTCATTATTCCGAGAACATATTATTCTTCTCAATCAATTGGTAGTAATATCTATCAGAAAAGTTTTCAATTGAAAAAATAGGTTATATCAGTGTTTCAAAGAAAAATATTCAATGTTTTCATAGCTGTAGATTGTCGATATATGGTCGATATATGGATGTACAATGAATCACACAGAATTCCATATTCTTCCCATTTTAGGATGAATATAAGCTAAGCTAAATTCAAAAAATTCTAAATTATTCTTTCATTCTTCAGTAATTAATGAATGCAATATGAATACTATAGATAATAATAATAATAATAATAATAATTTCTCTGGATGTTGGACGACACATCCAGAGGAGTTTATTCATAAATTCATACATTACATATTTTTTTCATATATTTTCAATAATATAACAATATTCAGTGTTTACAAAAATGATACCTCACTATATAATATATGTGTCGAGGTTATCATCAAATTAATACTAATTTATGCTACAACAGATAATACAAAATTCCAAAAATCTAAAACTATATCTATTACCCTAAGCATCACCTAGTACAAAGATACTAAACCGAGGTACTATTTTCTACATATAAATTACCTTATTTAAAAAGAATACTGCTTAAATCTAAATCCTACTTACTATTAGTTCCTCACTACTTTGTATCCCAATACTGATAACCAATGTCTAATTTTTCTTTTGAACCTATTGAAATTTTCCTCTCCTTTGATTTCTAATGGTATTTATTTGATATTGTAGGCCCTAAATATCCTAGTGATCTTTGCCCAAACGCTGTATTCATTCTTGGTACTTCTTGATTGTAACGTTCTCTTATTCTAGTATTATGGCTATGATTTATGATATGGTTCCTATTTTGATGTTTTTTTTCATATACCCTAATAACAACAATATATACAATTGCCTAACGCTGAGTACTCTATTTTCTATAAATAATTCTACAGTTGAAAACTGGATTTCCCTGTTTCCCATTATTTTCAAAATGCGTTTTTGAGTTTTAAATAATGGATCTATAAAACTGAAGTTAGCTGCACCCCAAACTAACAGACCGTACCTTAAAGAGATTCAACTAATGTTAAGTATACAGTTTTTAACATTTATTTGTCTATGATACGCCTTAATTGATAGAATTTGTATATAAGCTTCCTTATTTTGGCAGTTTTATATGTTATGTGTTTGTTCCATTTCAATGAATCATCTACTATTATTCCTAAATACTTTATATTGTCAGAGCGTTCTATTAGTGGGCAATTACAATTATTGTTACAATTTCTATCACAATTATGGAGCTTCATTGTTGTCATGTGTGGTTTTGTGCTATTTGTTAAAGAAAAAGCTAAAAATTTTGTTTTTTCTGAATTCAATGACAATAAGTTATTTCTTAACCAACTAGTGATTTTTGTGAGTTCTATCTCTGCTGTTTGGAACACTTCTTCCCAGTATTTTCCTTGATATATACTGGTCTGGCCAGAGCATTTGAATTGTAGCGCCAAATCCCTGACTACAGTTCTGCCAATAGCAGGCTTGTTGGCACCAGTGCCGACCATCCAGCTGTTTTGGCTTGTCGAGAAAAAAAGCCTCGGTCATTCTTGTTTCGTCCATTTGCTTGTCTTGTCAGCCCGTTGTCTTGTTGTGAAGACCGAGTTTGTATTTTTGTCATGTAATTTCGATCGGAAATTTCTTGTAGATAATTGTTTGAGTGTAGTGTGTGTGAATTATGAGTATAACAGCGTAAATAGTGTTAAATTGAATAAATTTGAATCGGATTTGAATTTATACAGAATCAGTTTGAGCTTTGTTCAAAATACAGCACATAGCCTGCAAGTTGAACACAGAATCAACTAAAAGACAGCCCGGAAGCCAGACCTGTCTTATTCCCAGATTTTCATCCCACCCTGAACCTGACCAAAACACCTAATAAGGCTTAAAAGGCAAGTAGTCAAGATTGGATTAATCTGGTGAGTTTTTGCTCTTTTTTATTGTTCATTAATGCAGAGTTTAACTGTACAAATAACCTGGCTCAAATTGAAGATTAAATTTTGCCCCTTGTTTGTATTTGATTATATAAATAGTAAATTACAGTCCCCTAGTAGCTCTAGCCTGAGCTTTGTTCAGAACATTTTTTGATCCTGCCAGGCCGGAATGAATTTAAATTTGTAATTTATTGATTAATTCACACACATTGGAATTAAGCAGTTTTCGTATTTGTCCAATGTTGGCATGTTGAGAATGGTCTGATCTATGCTCAACTTAAGTTTGTTGTAGCCTTGTTCTAGAGCAAGGTTTCTTGTCAATTTGTATTTGTCTGAAATTAAATTTATTTCAGTTAAAATTGTAATTTTCCTGAAACTAGGCTCATTGTGCTCTTTTTCTCAGGAATTTGTTTGTTTGTTGGAATTTTGTATTGTCCATTTTTATACATGTTAGTGAAGGTTAATCACCAGCATGAATTTGTTTGTTCATTCAACAAGTTATCGTTTGTTTGTGAGTTGTTGGAAGAACATTATCTAATCATATAGTTTTGTCTTCAGCAGTAACTTATCTTGTGAATTGATAATCAAAGTTCAACTTTGATAACTTACTAGTCGTGATTCTTCCTTTCATCTAGTTTTGAACTCATTCTTGTTTTTTTTGTCTGTTGTTTGTATTGTCGGGGCTGAATTGTTTTGTGTATGAGTTCAAGATGGAGGAAAAATTATAGAAACAAATCAGGGTGCATTGCGCTAAACTGGAACAATTGTATGCCAGATTGCAAAAAATTTATGACCTGTCTAAAAATGTCTCTGATCCAAAAGTTGCTGAGCAATTTTCAATCTTGTATCCTCGGTTGTCTCATACCATTTTGGATTATGAAAAGACAGAATTAGTGGTTAATGAGTTGGAACTTGAGTTGAATAAAGACCATGTTGTAGCATTCAATGACTCACATCTAGATCTGTTTCAGTATATTGAAGTACTAGTATATACAGTATGTACTAGTATATATATTGAAGTACTATACAGTATATATTGGCTAACACTCTCAAACAGAGAGAGGCAACTGATGCTATTGCTCAATCTTCGGCAGCTTCAGCAGCTAGTGCACAGCCGGTCATGTCCGAGTCGGTACTGCCCAAAATCGACCTTCCAAAATTTGATGGGAACCAGACTCAATAGTCGGTGTTTTATGAACTATTTAAGGCATTGGTACATGACAACAAGAGTTTGAATGATCAGCAGAAGGTCCAATATCTTGTAAGTAGACTTACTGGACAAGCAGCAAATATTTGTTGTCATTTGCCACCATTGGCTAATAATTATCAAATAATTTGGCAGGCATTATTGACCCGCTATAACGATCCACGGGCGCAAGTCGATGCCTATTTCAAACAAATTTTTGAATTTTGTCCAATAAAATCAGAATCAAAGGCAGGTTGTATTGCGATTTTGATGGGTTTTGCAGTTCAATCAATGCAGTGAAGAGATTGCGACTCACTGATTTGTCAGACTCGATATTCCTCTATCATGGCTTGAGATTGCTGGATCCAAGTTCTCATAGAAATTTTGAATTGGCCGTCCGTGACTAGGCTATGCCAACTTATACCGATTATGTCAAATTCATTGAAAAGCAAATTAAGACTCTTCCTTCTGATGAGAAACAGACTGAATCGTTTAATATGAGGCACAAAAAGGATAATAAATCAAAGGTGTTTGTGGTTCAATCTAATGATTCATCTAACGATGCATCTAGTAAAAATCCCAATTGTCTGAAGTGCTCAAAACCGGGTCATCGGTTAGTAGATTGTGCAAGTTTCTTGAAAATGACTCCTTGAGATCGTTATTGTTTGATTAAAGGAAAGTTTTGTTGTTTTCGTTGTCTTGATGTGGATCATTTGAGTAGAGATTGTCATAGTAAAACTCAGTGTGCTCAATGTCGAGAATCTCATCATTCGTTATTGCACTTTTCCAGATCAAGTTTCAATGAAGGTGTTGCGTCCTCGTCAAACTCCAAGGCAGGTGGCACATCACCTATTAGTTGTTGTTCTACATCCAATGATGTAGAAAATTCGACCATTGTGTTGTCGAGCGTCACTGCACATGTTCGAGATTGTAATGATCAGCTTTGTGATGTTAGTTTCTTGATTGACACCGGGAGTCAGTGTCATTTTGTTACAGCCAAATTGTGTCGGCGTTTGAGACTACCATCCCAGCCCATGAAAACCGTTGTTCGTGGATTCGGTGGTGGTACTAGTGAAGTTCGAGGTCATACTTGTGTGTCGATTCAGTCAAAGTTGGATCCTACCGTCAGGTTTTCGATGGATGCCACAGTGGTAGATAAAGTCATCGACAAGTTGCCTTCTTGTGAAATTGACAGATCCAAACTTCATCATCTTGAAAATCTCACACTGGCTGACAACAAATTCTACCTTCCTAGTAGAATAGATGGCATCATTGGTGCGGAGTTAGTTCCTCACTTGCTATGTGGGAGTCCTAGTATAGGTGAATCGCACGAATTGATGACTGTTAATAGTGTCTTTGGTCACATTCTGATGGGGAGAGTGCCGATTCTCACTTCAACAAAGAACGTGTCGAATTGTTTTACAGCCATCTGTAGTCCATTCGTTAGTAGTCCATCATTGGATTGTTTTGTGGAACGTTTTTGGGAGTTGGAATCGTGCCCTGCACCAAGCTGTCAACTGAAACCGGAAGAGTTGGAGTGTGAGGTAAATTTTCGGAAGTCTGTACATCGTGTGAATTCTGGTCGTTTTGTTGTTGCCTTGTCATTTGCGGAGCCGCCCAGCAGCTTGGGAGATTCGTATGCTGTCGCCGAACGCAGACTGCTGACTTTGGAGAGATGACTAGAGCTTGACAGCAATACTCGTATTTCATATCATGAAATATTGATCGATTACCTATGTCAGGGTCACATGTCGTTTGTAGCAGATCAGACAGACCGAGGTGGTTACTACATACCGCATCACACCATCGTGAAAGCAAGCAGCACTACCACGCCCATCCGAATTGTATTTGATGCTGGTTCCAGAACATCATCGGGTTTTGTCATTGAACCAGGTTCTTCATGCTGGTCCCAGATGCAGATTGCTGATTGCTGATTGCAGACTGACATTTTTGTTTTGTTAGTTAATTTTCGTTTGTTCCCAATCGCACTAACTGCCAACATTAAACAAATGTATCAACAGATATTAGTGGAGGATTCCTGCCGTCGTTATCAGCGTGTATTGTGGAGATTTTTGCCGGAGGATCCGATCGAAATTTATCAGCTCAATTGTGTTGTTTTTGGTGTTTCAAGCTCTCCATATTTGGCGCTTTGCACCGTCCACCAGCTTGTAGAGGAGGATGGAAATCGTTTTCCAGCAGCCAAGGCGAGAATACCAAGAGACATGTTCATGGACGACTTAGTCACATCTGTCGCCACAGAGTCAGAGGCCGCGGAGCTGTATCGTCAGTCCAAGCAGCTGTTTGAGGGAGGAGGTTTCTCGCTCACAAAGTGGACTTCAAATTCACCATCAATGTTGGCGTTCGTACCGCGGCCAGGGGATTAAACAATTACTGGCAAGCATCAAAATATAGCCTCGGATCGGGACCGGAATTTAAGGACAAATATAACTGGAAAAGCAAACTCTTCGAATAAATGGATAAAGGATACAATTAAAATTGCAACTTGGAATGTAAGGGGACTACTCTCTAAAGAAATAGAACTGGCCAGCTTCTAGAAAACTCCGGTATTAAGATAGCAGTAATAACAGAAACAAAGTCAAGTTATCAGGCACAAAATATGTTGGGAACTATATAGTTATATACAGCGGAGTAAAGCAGGAGGAGAGAGCTAGTAAGGGAGTGGCGATTTTCATAGCTAAAGATCTCCATGCAAAATAAAAGATTACAGATTTATCAGTGACAGAATAATTACAGTCAGAATCAAACATGACAGAGGACACTTTTCTGTGATTGGTGTGTATGCCCCGAAGATAGTACAGACCCAAAGAAGAAAGAGGAGACTGAAAGTTTCTACATACAGCTTCAGAAGGTAGTTGACAGCATTAACGAGAGAGATGATCTTCTGCTGTTGGGTGACCTGAATGGAAGAGTAGGAAATCAGCCTGTATCTAAGTGTGTTGGTACTTTTGGTGAAGATGTGGTTAACAGAAATGGAGAGAAACTTCGAAATTTCGTGTCCTACAATCAGTTGAAGATCACGAACACCTTCTTCAGGAAAAAGGACATCCATAAATTCACGTGGTCAGCAAGGGGAAGCAGGTCAATAATCGACTATATTATCATCAATCAGAAGTTAGCGAGACAGGTTAGAGATGTAAGGGTGTTAGAGGCTCTGATATACATTCTGATCATTTCTTACTTGTAGGGAAAATTGATATATTAGCTCGATGGTACCATCATTCATCTGCAAAAAGAATAATAAATGAGGAAGAAATTTTCAAGGTGGGGCTGTTGCAAGATGAAAGTATTAGACAGCTGTACCAAAATCGATTACTCATTTATTTAACAACAACAGAAACAAAGGAAAATATAGATGATGAGTGGGAAAATCTGCAAAATGTCATAAAACAGGCTGCTACAGAAGCTCTTGGGTTGATGAGATCAGGGATGCCATAAATGAAAAGCAGAAAACCTTCAAGAACTGGCTTGGTCACCCAACAGAGGATAACAACAATATCTATAAGCGAGCAAGGAACCATGCTAAGAAAATTGTGAGGCAAGTTAATCAGCAGGCATGGGATGTCTTCATATCAAATGTGGAGCATGATTTACATGGTAGACAGGAATTTGCCTATAAGTTCATGAAGTCAGTGGGCGAAGAACGAGAGGAACGTGTCAAAATAGACTGTGTATCAGAAGAAGATTGGATAAGGCACTATAAAAAACTTTGGTTGATGAGACGTTGCCAGAAAGAGAAATTGTGAATTGTGCTGAATGCCATGTTGATGACATCACCCTTGATGAACTGCTGCTGGCAATTAAACTGTCAAAGAACAGGAAAGCTTGTGGTCTTGATGGTGTAAATATGGAGCTTATTAAATATGGAGGTATGTTTCTCTATTTAAGGCTGCTGACATTGTACAATATGTGTTGGAAAACCCATAAAATACCTGCGGCATGGGCAAGCTCGAAAGTTGTGTCATTATACAAGAAAAACGACAGAACACAACCTGAGAATTACCGTGGAATAAGTCTCCTAAACAACTTCTACAAGTTGTATGCTGATATTCTAAACAGACGTTTACGGGTAATTGCAGAAAACCTGATAGGGGAGGAACAGATGGGATTTCGCAGAGGTCGCTCTTGTATGGATGCGGTATTTACCCTGAAACAGATCATAGAGAAGAATCGGGAATACAATTGTGAAACTCACATGGCCTTTATCGATTGGCAGAAGGCATTCGACAATGTTTTAAGATCAAAGTTATGGAATATAATGCTTCAAAAAGGCTACCCCAAACATCTGGTTGCTGCAATTGAGGGTGCATACACCAATACAGATATTACAATTATGTTCGGCAATAATAAGAAGACAAACCAAATTAGGATAAACAAAGGAGTACGGCAAGGCTGTCCAATGTCCCCGACTTTGTTTAATATATATGCAGACGAGATTCTTCATATTTGGAATCGATATGTGGACTCAGGCATTAAGCTCAGCAATACTGTACACATAAACTCTTTACTATATGCAGACGATACTGTAATTATGTTCAAAACAAGACCAACTTCAATATGCACTTTTCATGTTAATAAGATTGGTATGGACTTTGGCATGATAATCGCACCACAAAAATCCAAGGTCATGGCGTTTAAAGGAAAGTGGCCAGTTAGATCCAAGATAGTGCTTGAGAACCAAATTTTGGAACAAGTTAAATACTTCAATTAATGCCGTATCTCATTTGACAGAGAAGATGATGTAAGTGAGAAATTGACAAAATTCAGTGCTGTGTGTGGTGCAATACGTAGAACAATAGGGAAGAAAACAAGACAAGCCACTCAGATGAAGTTCTACAGACTAATGGCTGTACCAATAATAGCTTATGGAAGCGAAGCCTGGGTGTCAATGAAAAAAACTGAGTCACGTATCCAAGCAGCCGAAATGAGGTTCCTTCGAGCAGTCAAAGGTTACACTAAGTTGGATTACATAAGAAACGAAGTAATAAGAACCGAACTGAATGTGGAGTCTTTATTGCGAATATTGAAGAAAGGTAGGGAAGACTGGTCCAGCCATCTACTCGTATGCCAGCAAATAGACTTCCAATTCAAGCTTGGCACTACAAACCCGATGGGAGAAGAGGCGTCGGACGACCGATGAAGAAATGGATGCCGGAACAGACCAACAGAGTCTAATCCTTGAATGACGATGATGATGATGATGTTGGAGAAATTCTCGGAGGAAGAGAAATCGTTTTTGTACAAGGATTTCGAAGCAGACAACTCCTGGCTATCTTGGGATTGAATTGGCAACCTAGTACTGATCTGTTTCAGTTTTCCGTCAAGTGTGGTGAGGTTGTCGCTACTAAGCGTTCTATTCTGTCAGTGATGGCTCGTATCTATGATCCACTGGTCTCTTGTCACCGTTTACATTATTTCTAAAATGTCTTGTCCAGAAACTGTGGAAATTAGGAGTGGATTGGGACGAGAAGCCGCCTGAGTCTATATGCACTCTTTGGGAGAATTGTCAAAAAGAGTTGCCTCTATTATTGAAATTTGCTGTTCCACATCACGTTGGTTTGTTTCAGGATTCTCACATCAGTTGATTGGTTTTGTGACGCATCATTGTCTGGTTATGGTGCAGTTATCTATGTGAAGTTGCAGAAGGAGAGCAAGGAGTCAAGAGTTGTGTAATTGTGTTCAAAGTCCAAGGTAGCACCATCTAAAGTTGTTTCAATACCTTGTTTGGAGCTGTGTGGGGCACTCTTGTTGGCAGAACTCATGAATTCAGTGGTCACTATTATTAGTGAACGTTGTCATGTGTCTCATATTGTCGCACTCTCTGATTCAACAGTCACCTTGTGTTGGATTAATGCTCCATCCGGGAAATGGCAAACTTTTGTTGGTAATCGTGTCGCAAAAATACAGGATTCTTGTATACAGGAGTGGATGCATGTTGCCGGAATTGAAAATCCCGCTGACTGTTTGTCTAGAGGTTTATCACCAGTTGAGCTTGTGAACTTTCTGTTCTGGCTCTCAGGTCCATCATGGATAGCAGAGGACGAATGCGATTGGCCCATCCAAACTCAAATGGAAGAGATCGTGGATCCACCGGAGGCGAAAAAACCGTCAGTGTTGACAGTCACAAAATCTCCTGATTGTAACAGCAATGCAGTATATTCATTGGTCGTTGTTCAGATTATGGTCGTCTTTTGAGAATTGTAATTCTTGTTCTCAAATTCTTACGAATCTTACCCCAATCAGAAGAATCAGATTTCGATGTTGCTGAGAGTTATCTATGTAAAGTGGTACAGAAGATACATTTTTCATCTGAATTTGTGCAATAAGAGAAGGGAGAGGATTGTTCTATGCGCCTACGTCGCCTGTCTCCATTCATTGATAGAGGTATGATTCGCGTCGGCGGTCGTTTGTCTCATGCTGGACTGGAATTTGAGACTTGTCATCAGATGATCTTACCAAAATCCGATGCTTTTGTATCGATGTTGATTGATTATCATCACAAGAAGAATTGTCATGCTGGACCTTCGTTATTGTTGTCCTTGATCAGACAGAAATCCTGGATACTGTCTGCTCGATCTATTATTCGTATTTGTGTTTTTAAGTGTAATCGTTGTTTCCGTGTTCGACCCAGTAATAACAAAATTGTATCCACTCCCAACTCAATAGTTGTTGTGCTTGTTGCATTTTTTCTTTGTGTTGTTTTTTGGTGTTGGTGTTTTTTGTTCTTTTTGGCATGTCTGGATTTTTTCCTGTGGTTTTGTCAGTTTTTGTAACTTGGCTGAAAAATAGTTTTTCAGAGGCGGGGGTATGGTCTGGCCAGAGCATTCGAATTGTAGCGCCAAATCCCTGACTACAGTTCTGCCAATAGCAGGCTTGTTGGCACCAGTGCTGACCGTCCAGCTGTTTTGGCTTGTCAAGAAAAAAAGCCTCAGTCATTCTTGTTTCGTCCATTCGCTTGTCTTGTCAGCCCGTTGTCTTGTTGTGAAGACCGAGTTTGTATTTTTGTCATGTAATTTCAATCGGAAATTTCTTGTAGACAATTGTTTGAGTGTAGTGTGTGTGAATTATGAGTATAACAGCGTAAATAGTGTTAAATTGAATTAATTTGAATCGGATTTGAATTTATAAAGAATCAGTTTGAGCTTTGTTCAAAATACAGCACATAGCCTGCAAGTTGAACACAGAATCAACGAAAAGACAGCCCGGAAGCCAGACCTGTCTTATTCCCAGATTTTCATCCCACCCTGAACCTGACCAAAACACCTAATAAAGGCTTAAAAGGGCAAGTAGTCAAGATTGGATTAAATCTGGTGAGTTTTTGCTCTTTTTTATTGTTCATTAATGCAGAGTTTAACTGTACAAATAACCTGGCTCAAATTGAAGATTAAATTTTGCCCCTTGTTTGTATTTGATTATTCGAATAGTAAATTACAGTCCTCTAGTAGCTCTAGCCTGAGCTTTGTTCAGAACATATACTATACAATTTATACTCTCTTTCATTGGGTGAATATTTTTTTTCAACATTTTCCAGTTTCTCAATGATAGGGGAGTGATAATTATTTGTATAGGTCTTCTAAGGAACCATTATCAACAGCTGGTACCAATCAACTACACTTCAACTCCAAACTCCCGTTTTAATACCAGTACCCAATAATTTATCACAGGGTGATATGTTTATTACAGCTGGTAACCTTAGATGCTAAATCATATTATCACAATATTATCTTGAATCATGATCACCTTTTCGTTCTTCAGTAGCCGCTCGGCCGAAAATTTCGAAAACATATGTCTGTAAAATGGATTAATAAAATAATTATTATCAGCCTCCCTATTAAAATTTCTGTTCAGAAACCATCCCCAATATTCACACAACATATTCCCAAAGTCTCATGCTGTTATGTCAAGTAGTTTTCAAGTCTACAGGGAACAAACAAACATACAAACAAACACACAAACAGACATTCATTTTTTATAAATAGATTTCCATTCAGCTCAAACAAAAGCCTCTCCAAATGAAGGTAGAATGATAAGGATTCAGTTCTGTTGTTTCAACATTTTTTCAAATCACTTTCAAAAAGTTCATGTTTTACCTACTATTGTGTTTGAGACACTTCTGGCGCTATCATAGTTTCACCACTATTCTCTTCCACAGTCCTATCTCTTGCAGTCGTTAACTATATCTATAATTATATAAAGTAAAGAGCTGGCTTATGCACGTACGGGATAGGAAAATTATTTTTGACGCATCATCACGTCTGAACTACTGGACTAATTAACTTGAAATTTTGCTTATAGATTCTTAATTAACCAAGGATGGTTATAGGCCTATTCTCAATTCTTCAAAATTTCATTACGTCAAGTTTTCATTTTGTCAAGTTTTGAAATAGATCCTTGCGAAGCACGGGTTCTTGCTAGTAGTAATATAAATGACTACCAATAGTAATATAAATGATAGATTGGTGAGAAATAGACGGATTCGGATATTTACATCATGTTTGCAATTTCTGTGGAATATCAGATAGTATTGCATTCACAGTAATCAAAAGACTGGAAAACAATATGTGAATTTATTGGTGGAGTCGTGGATCACGTGCGTAGAGCCGTAGAGCTATTTATTTTTAGTTGACCGAAGCGAAGCTGAGGACTCAGTTTCGACTCGTTCGGCTTTTGTCTGTTTGTTTGTACCACAGTTACAGTCGCAGTTATAATCCGATTTGGATAACATTTGGTATGCAAGTTCTATGAATCAAGGCGCAGAAACGTATGTGTAACGATTTTTTATAAGACCTCCGGTTTTTCTGTAATTTAAAAAACCGCAGACCAACCTCCATCCAGAAAGTTACTTTAGCGCCGTTATCTTTGAAGATACAGTAATCCATATTTCTGCTTTTTACTTTCCTTGCCCTATTACTATAGGTAAGGAAAGTATTGCTTTCCGAAAAAAATTAAGATACCCTAATTTCCAAATTTCCATACGTTTCAAGGTCCCCTGAGTCCAAAAAGTGGTTTTTGGGTATTGGTCTGTATGTGTGTGTGTGTGTGTGTGTGTGTGTGTGTGTGTGTGTGTGTGTGTGTGTGTGTGTGTGTGTGTGTGTGTGTGTGTGTGTGTGTGTGTGTGTGTGTGTGTGTGTGTGTGTGTGTGTGTGTGTGTGTGTGTGTATGTGTATGAGTGTATGTGCGTCTGTGTAAACAATATCTCATCTCCCAATCAACGGAATGACTTGAAATTTGGTACTTGAGGTCCTTACAATATAAGGATCCGACACGAACAATTTCGAACAGATGCAATTCAAGATGGCGGCTAAAATGGCAAAAATGTTGTCAAAAACAGGGTTTTTCGCAATTTTCTCGAAAACGGCTCCAAAGATTTTGATCAATTTTATACTTAAAATAGTCATTGATAAGCTCTATCAACTGGCACAAGTCTTATATCTGTAAAAATTCCAGAAGCTCCGCATCATCTATGCAAAGTTTGATTTTAGATTCCCAATTATGAGGCTTCAGATACAATTTAAACAAAAAAATTCAAATGGAAAAGATGAGCATGAAAATCTCTACAATTAATGTTCAGTAACATTTTCACCTAAAATTGAAAATAAGCTCCACATTCGAGAAAATTTGATTATATAATTGCAAATTATTGGTGATTCTATTGAATCATTCACTATGAAGAGAATAGCAGACCTCGAGTGTCTCCAGCGTTATTGCCCTGTCACCAGCTGGCTCAAATCTTTGAATAGTAGACTTGAGATGCGCGGGAACACTAGCGTCAGGTGATCAAATTTCATAATGGCAAGGAAAGTTGTGTGAGTGCGCTACACCAGATTTTTCACCTATGGTATCACCAGCTCATAGTAGTGGAGAGACGTGGAGTATTGACTCCCACAATGTGGCACCCAGGTTCGAATCTCTTTACTACCAGTTTTTTTTGCAGATGATATTAATTGTTTTATCTTATTCTAATAATATATCATTATAAAATGAATTATTATGATTAGATAGAATAATTAAATTGAATCATCTTATTATTATTAAATTAATTTATCAAATTAATTGGATAAATTATTAAAAAACTCTTTATTGTATTGGAATCCAATTCTGCAGTTGTAGAAAAAATTTTGTATGTAATTACAGCGATAAAGTCGCGTTTTACGCTCTTTATACATAAAATCAAGCTATTGTTGTCTATGTTACAGATAACTCAACTATTTTAGTTTTGGACAATTTTTATCATCATAAAAATTAATCAACTAGTAAATCAACAACTATTTTAGTTTTAGACAATATTTAACACCATAAACATTATTTTAATCTCAAACTTATTTTATTAATTACTATCAGTTAATATTTTAGTTTTTTTAACTGATTTCTCAGTTTATCAGGTACAATAATTATAATTAGCCTATTCAAATTTTGAAAGACTCATTTATTTAAGAGAGCATGAGAATGCCCTATGAATGAATACAAAATTCTGAGGTGTAGTAGTCTCGCTCGAATTCGCGCTGTATCAATGATACCATGAGACAGCTCATGTAAGAGCGGATGGGGTACTTTGAAAATGTGCATTTTACTTTCCTTGCCCTATTACCATAGATAAGGAAAGTATTGCTTTCCGAAAAAAATTAAGGTACCCCAATTTCTAAATTTCTATACGTTACAAGGTCCCCTGAGTCCAAAAAACTGGTTTTTGGGCATTGGTCTGTATGTGTGTGTGTGTGTGTGTGTGTGTGTGTGTGTGTGTGTGTGTGTGTGTGTGTGTATGTATGTGCGTCTGTGTACACGATATCTCATCTCCCAATTAACGGAATGACTTGAAATTTAGAACTTAAGGTCCTTCACTATAAGGATCCGACACGAACAATTTCGATCAAATGCAATTCAAGATGGCGGCGAAAATGTTGTCAGAAACAGGGTTTTTCGCAATTTTCTCGGAAACGGCTCCAACGATTTTGATCAAATTCATACCAAAAATAGTCATCGATAAGCTCAATCAACTGCCACAAGTCCCATATCTGTAAAAATTTCAGGAGCTCCGCCCCAGCAATGCAGATAGATTCCCAATTTTCAGGCTTCAGATACAATTGAAACAAAAAAAACAAGTGGAGTAGGTTGAGCATGAAAATCTCTACAATTAATGTTCAGTAACATTTTCACCTAAAATTGAAAATAAGCTTTAAATTCGAGAAAATGTGATTATTCAATTGCAAATTATTGTTGATTCTATTAAATCATTCACTATGAAGAGATAGCAGACCTCATGTGTGTCTCCAGCGTTATTGCCCTGTCACCAGCTGGCTTAAATCTTTGAATAGTAGACTTGTGATGCGCGGGAACACTAGCGTCAGGTGATCAATTTTCATAACGGCAAGGAAAGTTGTGTGAGTGCGCCACACCAGATTTTTTGTATATCTCTACAGTGTCGTCTTTTGTTTTCCTTTTAGTATGAGATCGGAAACCGAGTTGTAAGCATTAACATTCTGCATAGGCATAACAAGCCATAACATTGAATCCACTTTTCATGAGAAAAATCATTAGCAACCTCCTGTAATTGTCACCAACAAACCCATCTTATTTAGAATCATTTTCCGTCTCTCAATCGTCTGTGAGACGATTCATAGTCTAAATTGCCTACTGCATATTCCATTTTTCAGTCAGTTGATCGATTTCTTATAATATGAATTATTAGAAAAGTTGTAATATATATTAATATTGTAAATATGGAGACGATATGAAGATACCTCCTTGATGAGTCCGGTATCCCTAGAAACAACACTTTCAGCACTTTCAATGGAGAATATATGACATATATGACATGGCTAAATCTTCATAATATACTGTACTTACTGTACTGGCCCTTCTCATTAGTTTGATAGTTGTATTCATGAGCGAGGTCTACTGTTCGCAGAACTACTAGTATATAAGTAATTATTGAATAATAAAATACTGGTAGGCTGGGCATAGTCAGTCTACTGAAAATATATAAATCATTGCAGATTCAACTCATAACTAAGTTATCTTTTTCTAGGAAGATGTGATTCTACAATTTGTGCGTTGTGGACTCATTCATATCAAACTCATCATCATCATCTCTTTTCAAGAAGGATTTTTTTGAAACGATTAAACTGATTTGATTTTAAGCCGCTTTCCGCTGTATAATTACAGGGCTGTGAAGAGTTCCGTTTGCAACGAGAATTCAGCGCGGATTTTGCGAAATGGGTTGGATAAGGTCATAGAGGGGGAATCTGGATTTAAACAACGCCCCTCCATAGATGCTTTCAGCACACATCATCGACATCATTCCACGTTCCACTTGTTGCCATGCTCCGATGAGCGTTTCTGTATTTAACTAAAAACAATTAACAAGTGAAGTGTACTCAGAGTGCCTACTGTTGATGTCTGGTGTACTCGTTTAATTATCCGGAATGCAATCTGTTGAGTTCTAAATTTAATTAGAATAATGATTGTTCAATTGTCAAACTTTTCTGCTACTGCCCAATCATTTCTAATTATCTACTTCAACTTTCAGTGAGTGCACCAATAGTTGAGCTGATATTGAAATCTTTGATTTCCAGAAAAGGTATCCGAAATACAATCTTCTCGAGTCAAAGTTTTATTAAAATAGAGATCAAATTTGTTTTAATGAAACTTTTCAGCAGCTCTACAAACTTCCTAATTATAAATTAAAATCCAACTAGAGTACGCTTTGATTGCACTTCCAGTGGAATGTCTCATGTCCTGAAAAAATACCATCTCAAATACTACTTTATACATATTGATTAATTCAATTGGAACGGATATTGTGTTTCTTTTAATCAAGCGTCTCGATTCCACTGTATGAGATATCATCTTTGTTTTTATGTGATTAAAAATTTGATACGGATACAGTTGGAGAACATAATTTGGGTAAAACCTATCTGGATGGGGTCATGGGACGGTCAAGCTAGAACAATACAACTGCGAGACCCTTTGGCAGGTAGATTTAGCACATTTCCAACCCTTGTGCAATGAAGCGTATGCCCCCATCCTGTTATGTCTAGTGACGTTATTCCACACTTGGAATTTTACTCGGGGATTTCCATTTCCGTGGTCTACACAATTTCATCGAGGTTGTTATTTCCAACTATTAGACAGTCTCTACTCTGTAGCTGTTGGTGCAACATGGAGTTCCTGCAAAGCTTATCAAGATGCGACAAATATCTAAACCGTGAAGGCATATACCAGTTTTTATTGATGTACAATCTAATCGCGAATCAAAGGATATGCCCGTCGTGTGGTAAAAACCAAACCCTGCAATCAAATGGTGAACTTGTAATGCTGAACAAATGGAAGAAATTTCCATTGACTTTGTCAATGCTATTAACCATTTCCATCGCATATAGTAGTGTGAAGTGTACAGAAACGTATAGTAGGGTTGATAGTATTGTATATAGTGTAGCATGGGTAGAATCATAGAGTGTTTATCAAATTGATTGTAGAGTAGTATAGGTAGAATTGTAGATAATATTGTATATAGTGTAGTACAATATAATTATCGAATAAAAAAAAACATCAGGACAAGGCTCTTTGGGCCGCTGATTCCATGGATTGATTGGGCAGTTTTAATATTATATTTCAAACAATTCATGTTTTTTGCGGCCCAGAGTAATAGAACTTCAGCATCACTGCATAGCGGCCCAGCACAAGTGCGTTCACAATTTATTATAATTATGTGAATGTTATTATGAATGTGTGAGTTTTTTATGTTTATATAAATTATGATGGTTAACCATAAACTTGAAGAAAATACTCCATTGATGATGAACTTATAAGTTTATACATTCCTATTTAAAACTAATTTCTTAGTGCTACTTGATATTTTTCAAACAATACATATAATATGTTGAGTTGTAAGTTGCGGACCAGAGTGTTGAATTTTGGAGTATGCTTTGAAAATATATTTTATGCTGCTAAACCTATCTGGATAGGGGCATTAAGAGATCTATTGTTGAATATTGGTTGAGCATTGACATGGGTTGACAGTTAATGTTTCCCATTCAACCACTGTTGGAGGAGGGGTATTGTTCTCTCTTGACCGTTCCATGCCCCATCCAGATAGGTTTTACCCCATAATTTCCAGCAGTCAAGCTGTTTTGTTCATTATAAATTACTCGTGATTCCTTTCTGAATTATATTCCTTCAATATAATGTTCCTATATTAAATTAATTCCTTAATTAATTAATTATTTATAAAAGATGTTATCCCTTCAGTAGTCAAGTAATCCTAACATTCCATTTGTAGAGTATTTCTTGTTTGAAATCAACTCTCTGCTTCTATTCCACGACTCACAGACACGATTGTGATGGAATAGAGAGGCACTATCAACGAGAATCGGTCATCCGCTATGTAATTTATGTGTACAACAAAGGGCACTTCTTCTTCTTCAGGTACCTTATTCATTACGGAGGTTGGCTACCATCATGGCCAACTTTGTTAACTGCTGCTCAAAAAAGGTCATGTGACGTGCAGTTGAATGCTTCCCTCAGGTTTCTCAACCAACACATTCTTCAACGTTCCATTGAACGCTTACCAACCAGTAAGCGTGTAAGGCTAGCTCATTGATTTTTGATCATGTGGTGTTTTTTCCGTCCTTATGAATTCTATCAGATTGAACAGATGATTTCAAACAGATGTTGTTTGTCAAGTTACGTTTAATTTGATAGAATTCATAAGGACGGCAAAATATCGTACGAACAAAAACCGTACGTTGTGTACGATGTGTGTGTGTGTGTAACTGACTTAACACGGGCACAGTCCATCAATTATTCCACATCAAAGACATCAAGAACCCACTATTAATCTCGACTATGTAATAGTAATCCATAGATCTCTCTGCCGATAAAAGCCATAAGAGTAAATAAATAAAATAAATAAATTCCAATTATCCTATCTCAATTCTCAATATAAAAGGTCGATCGTGAACTGACCCCGATGCGATGCACACATACATTTATTTTTGTTGAATTTAATTCAATAGAATTTATAAAGACGGCAAAATATCGTACGAACAAAATCGATGTGTGTGCAGCAAGACTTACTTACACATCGATGATTTTGAACGTACGATTTTTTTTTGCTGTCCATATAAATTCAATTAGATGGGACATAACTTGAAATATATATGATGTGATCATGTTTTTGTCAAGTTCCATTCAATCTGGTAGAATTTATAACGACGGCGAAAAATCGTACGTCCAAAAACCGATTTGTGCACGCATCGATTTTTGTACGTTCGATTTCTTACCATACTTATGAAATGTACCAGATTGAATAGAACTTGACAAACATAATCTTTTAAATCTGAAATAATTTATAAGGCGGCAAAGAATCGTACATCCAATAATCGATGTGGGTATAACTGGCGTTACTGGCTTAAAGCCCGGTCAAGACGCTCAAGTTTAGCTTCAGTCTTTTGCTCAAGCAAAAGTCGGAGCATGTAAGTCGTTGCGTCTGGACGGTAAAACGGATGGGTGTTCAAGCATAAGTCGTCAAACTTGAAATGTATCGTCCGGGAATCTTTTTCCATCAAACCGTCCGTCTTTAGCCTAGCCACCAAAACCTAAATCGCGTAAAAATGGAGATAGAGAAATTGTGATTTCAGATTCGGATTCAGCACCCTCAAATTAATAAAATGCCTCGCGAGTACTTGAAAATAAGCAAGTTTTTCTATCGATTGTATATATAACGCCATAGCCCTTTTTTGATTCTCATGATACTCTCAGAATTTGATGTTGATATTATGATTTACTATCATGATTTATAATAAGATGTACTATATTGTTGATAAGAATACTATCTACAAATTTCAATCCATTTACAATCACTGTGTCTCGAGATATGACATGTAAACAAAGCCATTTAGCGATCAACAGTAATATTTTTGTCATTATGTTGTTAAATATAGTGTTATCCAGTTGAATGTGCAACAAATACGATATAATTATTACTCATCTACCGGATATAAAAATGTCAACCGTATACAATTCAGACTCAATGAACCATATCAAGCCCAATTTTCATCAGTCATTGACAGAAGTCAGACATTATTGTCAAGACGATGACAGGCATACCAACTATGAAATTATGAAAATCATTTCACTCAATACCCTTGTATTGTAAAAGTACAATATCCTTGGCTTGTTGCCAATGTTCAATTATATGACATGCGCAGGACATACAGTAGCCTACTTCACTTGGTTTCTATTGCAGATTGCAGTATTCATTAACTTCTCGATGAGTGAGTGTATACTGAGCTGTCAAGTGTCCGGGCTATTATCATAAACAATTGAAGAGATCGTTTCCAAAAACCACTATGTCCAAAATCACAATTTTTCAGTAGAACGATTTTTTGTTCCAATTCATATTATTCTAGGAAGTAGCTTTTTTCTATTTCCAACTGTGTTCCTTATGATAATAAACATAAAAATATATGAATAACTTAAATTTTAAATGAGATGAAAAAAATTTGAGTTTTATAAATTTACAAAGTCTATTTCTCCAGTTTCTTTATGCTAGAGATCGTTTTTAGTGTGTGACACTTTCAAGCAAATGCACTTGTGTTAGTTTGAATGAACTTAATCTCACCAGTGTTCATTTTCGTAGCCTAACCTTCAATTTTATTCGTTTGAGTGGAGTGGATTCAATTTCTTTACTTTCAACTCACGACTTGATAGTGGTTATCTATCAAAAGACGATTGTTTTGACTTCTGACCTGACTGTCGTCTGCAAGTTGCCGGTCACCGCTCACCGGTGCTTCCTAACCTCAAAATTACTTTTACGCGGGAACTGAGTCAGCTGGGATAGCAGACAGCTGTATTTCCAATGTGACATCTGATGAGCTGATTTGTTGTGACGTCTGCTGTTAATTATTTTGCGCGCAAGTTTTTAATTTTAAAATGACTACTATGACAATACGCAGCAAGCGTGAGCTGTTATTACGTGGAGCAGAGTCGGAACTTAACAACATGAACAATGTTCTTGCTAATGATGAGGTGATAGACTTGGCCATCAACATTAGAGGAACTCTGGCTGTGACTGCAGAAAAATTCACGAACGATTCTATTATTGATTTAATTCCGAATATTGTTAGTGCATTGAACAAACTGGACACTGCAATCTCGTGCAATGGTGAACTGTTGAATGAAAGAATGGAACTTTTGAATGAAAATTCAGAACTGACTAGACAATTAGAGTGCGAGAAAAGTAGACGCAAGGAAAATTTTGAAGAGTCTTTATTGAATGAAGAGAAAGCTGATGAGGAAATATTGGAGTTGAAAGCGTACATCGAAGAACTACGAGCATCAAACATTCGTTTAAACGAAGAATTAATTAATAAAAATGAAATAATTTGTATAATTGAAACTGAAAAAAATAATGTACTTATGAATGAAAGCATTGTTATCGACAAGGCAATCACTCAGAATGATGGTTTTATTACGCTAAGACAAGAAATAATGTTAATGAGGCAAGAGCTACTATAAAAGTGAAGAATAGATTTGAGTCGCTCTCTGGGGATACGTTGTCTCCATCAAGAAATGATGAGCCTACTACTCACAAGCTACTAGTCAAAGCTCAAATTCACAGACCTGATAAGGAAAGTGAATCTAAGACTCTTTGCATGAAACGTAGTGATTCAACCTTTAGTAAGAAGAAAAGGAGGATGACAATATTAGCAGGCAGTCAAGGAAAAGAGGTGAGTAAATACCTCCATCATCTATATGACGACTTCGAAATTTTCGTCTATACCAAGCCCGGTGCTAAATTGAATCACATCATTCACGATGGACTCCATTTTGTCAGTGACTTTACTAAGGATGATGTCATTGTTATATTGGCTGGTACTAATGATTTTCATAAAAATGAACCTCATCAATTAACCATCTTCCAAGGAATCAGCTCTCTTCTTGAACTCAAGCTCAAGTCGAAAATTGTAATATGCAGTGTACTCTGCCGTTATGACGACCTCACACTTAACGAGAGCATACTCTACTCCAACTCTTACGTATCTACAGTGGTGGATGACTATGTTGGTGCGCTGCAGCTCTTCTACCTAGACATTAATGACATCCTCCGGAGATTCAACTTCACAAAACAAGGTCTCCATCTCAATCGCCACGGAAAACGATTATTCTCCAAACACTTGGGAAAATTTGTCAAACAGACTGTGATGAGTGAAGTTGGTGAAGCGACGGTGCCGATGGCTGATGTTGACGGTGACGGCGGTGTGCTTTCTAGAAATAGGAGGATCATCCGGTTGTCGAATTCTCCCGACATACGATTTCTGGGATCTTGCCCTATCACACCCAACCAATCACCTGGTGCTCTCGATTCTCCTGCACCCTGCAGCCCGGCTTCTGATCTCACGACCCCAACAGTAATAAGACAAGGAGCTACATTATTTGACGCCCTTCAGCACCCTGAGAATTCAATAACTCGAAGGCGACGTACTGATGTATCGAGAGGACACCACAGTGCGAAGAGAAAACGGGGAGATGGACGGCGAAATCGATGTGTGGAGGCGGCGAGGGACGGCGACAGCGCGAGTCAGCCGCCGTGCCCTGCCAACAACCTGCTTGGCTGGCTGATGACGGGGGCCGGGGGCAGTCAACGTGTGTTGCGGTCGACAAACGAGGAACGGGCTCGACACTCACTTGGTGCTAGTCCTAGTGTGCTTCCCGGCGGCGCTGGTCCACCATAGGAGACGGAGGGGGTTAGTCCAGTCATCGAGTGTGAGAGACTTGTTAATCTGGAGTCGCTAAATATCAGTAGACGTAGTGATTTACCCTTTAAAGAGGCTCATAATTTGAATCCTTCAATTAAGTCTAATCCACGACTAAAAATAATGTTTTGGAACTGTCACGGATTGAGTAATTTGCTTTCAATTGATGGCCGGCAGCGCCAAAGAATCAATTCATTTGATATAGTTGCCATATCAGAAACATGGGCTTATAATAAGATAAATGATTTAGTTATATTTGATAGTTTTAAAATAGTGGAAAGAGTGGCTATTAGAGATAACAGGCGTGGCCGAGCTGTAGGTGGCTTGCTGATTCTTATCAAAGATAATATCAGTTTTGACATTGTCATTGATAGTAGCTGCTTATTGTTTCTGAAGGCAGAAAAAAACGGAAATGGTTTTATTGTTGGTCTCACGTATTTTCGATCAGGTTTCGAGCAAGAGGGTATTCATAGCCTAGAGCGATTATTCGATGAGAATATTATTTCATTTCGTGGGGAAAAACTGCCAATTATAGTGGGCGGAGATTTCAATTGTAGAATAGGTGACTTAAATTCTTTTGAAGATGAATTTTTATTCAACACTACTAATTGTTTGTATAGCGAAAGGTCCTCGCTAGATAAGAAAATCGATAGCAAGGGTAGTAAACTAGTAAATCTAATGGAGAATGAATTGTTTGTCGTCCTAAACGGTAGAAGTTTTGGAGATAAGCCAGGAGACTATACTTTTATCAATGAAAACGGCAAAAGCGTTATCGATTATGCTTGGATTGATTTGGCACACCTTAATACTGTACGTGAGTTTACAGTTTCAGATATTTCTTTATCGTCTGATCACCTGCCGATTGAGATAGATATTGACTTGGTTGATGATTTAGAAACTTCAATATTAGAACCCGAGAGCGATAAAACTATTTCTTACAGGCTGGTTTGGGTGGACCGCTGCGCCGAATCATTAAGAGAGGCGTTGTTGCTATCTCCTAGATCGAATCTTTAACTCAATGATACAAATAATTCAATTGATTTAATTTTTGAGAATTTTACAAAATCTATCTGGGAGGCAGCTGACTTATCTGGCATGTATAGGAAACAATTTACTGGTGGCTTTAAAAATAAACCTTGGTATGACCTTGAGTGCAATGCTTTAAAAAGAGGTGTACGCAGGGCATTCAGGTTTGCTAGGTCCAGGTTATATGAGGATACAGCTGTAAAAGCATTTATCGATTTGAAGAAGAATTACAGGGATACAATATTAAAATTAAAAAATATTTATATTTAAATAAAGTTAAAGACAACATAAGAAACGTTAAAAATCCCTATGAGTTTTGGACAGCAGTTAAATATTTCAAGGGTGGAAAGAAGCATGTTAACGGTGTTTCTTTGGAATCAGTAAATATGCAGGTGAGAGGGAACAATTGTTTGTGTTAAGTGATGCTAGATACCCCTTTCTGGATAGAGAATTCACTTTGTGGGAGTTAGATCAGGTAATATCTAAATCAAAGAACAAAAAAACACCTGGTGACGACGGAATACATTATGAATTTTTCAAGGCTCTACCATTGCAATGGAGAGATTATTTGCTAAATTCATTCAATAAAATAGTACATATGGAGGAGGTACCCCGGGAATGGTGTAAAATTGTCATGTTTTTTCTGTATAAGAAGGGAGATAAGGACAACCCTAATAACTATAGAGGATTGGCAATGCTCAACAATATCACAAAACTTTTCACACATGCATTAGAGATAAGGCTGTCAGAGTGGGCTGATCAATGTCACATACTGCCTGAGAGTCAAAGTGGATTTAGGAGAGGGCGTGGATGTCTGGACAATATATTTGTTTCGCATACAGTTGTTTTCCACCAGATAAAGGTTAGACGCCGCAAACTTTTTGCTTTATTTGTCGATTTCCAATCTGCATTCGACTCTGTTCCTCATGGGCTTCTATGGGACGAGCTTAGGTTGTGTGGAGTCAGCAGTAAAATGATAAGGCTGTTGAATGGACTTTATGACAGGGCTTCATTGGTTGTGAGAAGCGAGGATAGGACTTCAGACCCTATTGAAGTTACAAAAGGAGTGTTGCAGGGGGATTCACTTAGTCCATTTTTGTTCTCCTGCTATTTGAGAAATATTGAGTCCTTTTTCAGGGGAGGAGGCTTCCATGGCATTCCATTGAAAAACCAAACTGACATATTGATGTTACTGTTTGCTGATGATATTGTCATCTTTGCAGATAGTGAGGTGGACCTGTGTAACAAGCTAAATTGTCTTTCCGACTACTGTGAGTCCCTGAAGCTGACTGTCAATATTGAAAAAACAAAAATTGTACCTTTCCATGCTAGGGGCCGCAAAAAAGTTTTATCTTTTCACTATCGAGGTGAGGAAGTAGAGATAGTTGGAATAGACTTTGGATAGATAGAATTAGACCTTGGAATAGACTTTCGGGTTGCTTCCGGAAATTCTGTGAAGGCTTAATTAGGAAGGCAAGAATTAGTGGGGAGTCAGTGGTCCAGGTTCTTCGAAGAGCCAAGTCTGACACATGGGATGCTAAGATGAAACTCTACGATGCGGTAGTGCTGCCTTCGATTCTGTATGGCTCTGAAGTTTGGGGTCTTGGTTGTGCTGACGTTTTGGAAGGAGCACAGTTGTATTTTCTGAAACGTGTTCTTCTGTTGAATGTCACATCACCGAGTTGGGCGGTACATTTGGAAATGGGCAGATTGAGGCTCAGTCACATTGTATTGAAAAGAACTTTTGGTTTTCTTTCAAGGGTCCTACAGATGTCTGAGTTAGATACCCTAAACTCTGTTTCTCGGTGCTGTTGTACTGTGCACTGGAGCAGAACAATATACATGGAGCCTCGGGATGGTTGTCTCTTCTCCAGAAGAAGTGCAGTGATCAGGGTATCGTAATTGCATGGGGAGATAGAGCTGACCTCTTTCACAGGTTGAAAGCTGTACAGGGAATCTTATTCATAATCACGCAGATAGTTTGTGTGCGGAAGATGTAGAAGCAGCACTCAGCTCTATGAATTGCCCTCACTATAGAGAATTAAATCCCAATTTCAAGATGGGTGAGCAGCTTGGATTCCAAATGCCCATTGTCAAAGTCCGTTGTATCACTCAATTGCGAATGGCCACTAATGTATCTATATACTTGTATGTTAATAATAGAGGTACAAAATTGAACTGTATGTCGAATTGTCCTATTTGTAATATTCGTGAGAGAGAAGATATAGAACATTTCTTAGTACGCTGTCCAATGTATAACTCCATTCGTTCCTACTTTCTTGGTGAATTCATCCAAAATGTTGTGTCAGATGCCGACAAAGTGATGGTACTTCTATCAAATTTGAGTGAGAGGAAAATAAATAATAGAGTATTCCTTTATGTAGTAAAAGCAATTGATATTCGCTTCTTGATGTGTAGTGTTGATACTTGAGTACGTGATTTCACAAGTGGGATTTCCTGTAACTCATATAAAATATGTGTGATGATTGCTATTGCATGCCCAAGTAAATCAATCACATTTTGTTTGGCTTGAAAAATTGAATTTACACCCAAGTTTAGTGTAGTCTTATTGTAAATCAAGTAATTCGTTCTGACTTAACTACCATCATTATGCTCATTAGAATGCTGTAAGTTTATTCAATAGCTTGAAATCTTGTAGCTAAAATCATTAAGTAATGTACCTGTCCTAAAGTACCTGTACCAATCCAAAGTAGTATCATAATGTAATGTTAATGTTCCTGTAAATTTTGGTAATATGCTATGAAGTATTGTTTGATCTATAATTGTTATATTGCTGTGTTATTCAAGTATTTATTTAAATTATATTTATTCCATTGATGTCTTGATACAATATTTCATGTTATAAATTTTCAGTTATGCAGTAATATTCTATAAGTCTTGATTGTTTGATAATCCACATGGAGTGGAGACAATTTTATAACAGACATAGAGAGTGAAATCGTGCTCTCTCACGAACTGACACTTTACTTTAGAATTCATTTCTATTGGAAGTTATTGTTGGAATTATAGAATAATTGTGCATGTATCTCTATTTAACTGTATTTCTGTATTTGTATGGCTGGTCCGTGAACAAATGAAATGATTATTTATTTATTTAAATTTTAAATGAGATATTAATAAATTTGCAACGGTTTTTTCCAAACACCAACTAAGTCCATGGACGTAGTGGAGTTAGGAAAAAATGTTTGGACTTTGAGTCCAAAAAAATTTGGACTGATGAGTTTGGAAAACATAAGACACTCTTTCATGGACTCTTAATGCATTGTAAATGAACAAGACTTTTAAGATTAATTTCCATTGAGGGTTTTAAGGCATACAAATTTCTCATAACCCACTCCAAATGACAGAAAAAGTAATATATTTTGAGAGTTAATATATGAAAAAGGACTAAAATAGATGTTTTCACATGAATCATCATTATCAAAAATCAGGATAGTGTAGAGCTACAATAAATAAGTACAATGAAAGACAATTAGTTTTATTTCAAAAACATAAAAAATAATAATGAACAAAAAAATAGTTTTGAAAAGTGAATTGATTATCAAGCGAACTGATAAAGTCTCAATATATAAAAAATTTACAGGAAGGGCTCTTCTTCATAATATTTATACCGTTTGTGTAAAATCTTGAATGTTGCAGAATGAATTAGAATATTTTTGCTATCTTTGTAAATTAGCAAGTTTTAGCAGCTTGCTAAACTAGCAACTCAGACAATGAGTTTTATTTCAAAAAAATGAAAAAATAATACTGAAAGAAAAATAATATTTTGAAGAGTGAATCGAAGAGGAAAACGATAAAGTCCAAATATAAAAATTTATTCAAATGAAATTTACAGGAAGGGCTCTTCTTCATCATATAACGTTTCGGTGAAATCACGTATGTTTTCATTTTCCTCTGCATTCCTCAGAGCCTTTTTATAGAAGTTGCTCACATCTTCTGATAAATCGACGAACTGCAACAGTCTTTCTACGTCCTTCTTCTTCAATTCACTTATTTTACTTATTTCATCCACACTTTGTACTCGTTCGTATAGAGCTTTCCACACTTTATTCACACTGTTTTTTATAATGTTGTGTTGATTGAAGCATCCAGTGTATGTATTTTTCATCTCAACACTCGAAGACTATTTTGTGAATTTGAAAATCCGCTGCTCCCTCATTAAGAACGGAATCTTTTTCACTAAAAAATTCTCTGCAGTTTTTTGAAATCTAAAATCTTCCAATGATCACCCAATATTTTCAAAGTGCCATGTTTTTTTAGTATTTGATGGTATTCTTCTGGCAAAAGAATGATTTGCATCTTCCTATAATTCTTCTCGATTCTTCCGAAGATCCGATCAGGTGGCATGAAACTGTGCCCTCGTATAGGAAATATGTGATTTATTTCATTAAAAACACAACTCTTCTGTACATAGCTCAGAAGGTATCCCAGCATTGTTGAGTTTTCATTTTGACTAGAAGCCGCGTCTGAGAAGAGGTTGAGGGTCATTGGTATGTTGATGTTACCTTCTTCAGCTTGCAAACTTATTTTTGTTTCCAAAATACTTAAAAAATTGTGCAGGGCAGAGACAACTTCATTCGACCCCTTGTTTGCTTGATTCTCCATCCAAGTGTACATGAATGTCTTATTTTGATCTTGTGTTTCCTCATGTATCACAAATGTAAGATTATACAACCAGGCGTGGTGTGTGCTATTTGGTCTGGTGCGCATGCGTGATGGTGGCGCGCATGCGTAGAACCATTGCTCATCACACAGTGGCATTTGGAAAACATTGTTCATGGACTAAGCTTGGGTTTGGGAAAAATTCTACTTTTTATACTCTTATAACAATGTAAATAGTGGGATTAGGAAAATAACAGTAGGATAGATAGATAGCTCTCGAAAAATGAGATCAGAATCATATGATAACTCAATTTTGATAATTTTGGACTTAGTGGGTTTTGGAAACGAGCTCTTCAATTGTCAAGTGAATCAGTATTAATATATTTTCAGTATTTATACGGACGACATAAGACGGATGCGTGTGGACACAATTTTTTTTTTCTTGAACTTAACGATCCGTCTTTCGCTTCTTTTCTATTGAGAAAAAGACTGATTGTAAACTTGAGCGTCTGGTCCCGGCTTTAGCCGGCCTGTAAAGCAGCTTCAGTTTTAAGGCGTAGTTTAGGCAAAAAGCTGAACACAATAGCTGACTTCTCGAAATGTTTTACAATAGCATGAGTTAGAGTAGGAATAAACCGTTATAATTTACTGTATTTTTCAAACTCGGAAATGAAAAAAAATATATAGGGGAGAGTGGGTACAGTAGGACAGTTTTTGGTCTTGAATTTTTTATTGTATTTGAATATCAGTTTAATAGAACCAAAAATATACTAGCATGTAGGGTGGAAGTCCTACTTCCATAATTATATTTTTATTCTATTAGTATAACTATGCAAATATGACAAAACAAATTGTAAACCCTTACAATGTGGTCCACTAAGCCCCAAATGGGGCACAATGGGACAACCTTTGGGGTACACTCAGACACTAAAATAAAAATCAGTTTATAATGAAATAACGAATTCATTTCACAATCTTTATATCAGTTACCTTAGGAGAAATGAGAATCTAGACAAGTCAGCATGAAATGACGTTTGTTGCATTGTTCTTCCTATGCTATCATGTATTGTAGGAGGAGGAAGTTTCAGTTCAACGTCACCTTCCAATGCGAAGTAAGTTTTTTCTTCTCCTTTGGCAAATTTGAACCCTGGTAACATTCTCTTTAAGTATTCAACATAGTAATCACTGTCATCAGTTTTTTCAACTATTTCTGCAGCATAATAATTAACCGATTTTTCACCTTAAGACTTTCACCAATACAAAATCGCAGTCCCAATCTGCCCCACGAAAATTGTCCCACTGTAACCTATAGAGCTCTTTCAGTTTGAAAGCATTATATAAAAGATATTTCTGGAGAATTGACCAATAATAATACCTTGTTCGGTTGAATACATTATAAACTTGATTTTAGCACCAAAAGTTCAGACACTAATTTTTTTTAATGTTTTAGGGGTCAGAAAATTGGGTTATTTTGCCTCTCCAAAAGTACTCGCAGGAAAATGATGGGCTTCTCATCACATGATCAGAATCAGGTTTGCCAACTTATAAACTAGTAATTTCTCTAATATTGTTGGAAATAAAAAAAAATTCTCCATCATTCCACAAAATTAATCATTTTACTTGAGACTTAGAAAACATTAGTTTCATCTTAAACTGAAAATTCAAAATTTCGATGGGGGCGGCTTGAGTAAAGCGAAAACATTTTCACGAAATGAGAAAATGTGTTTTCTTATGTTTTGGATGCCTCCAGTTGCCTTAATTCCCTGTTGCAATAATGTTTTATGGATATTTCAAAATCATAAGACACTAACATTTAATATTCAATACTTGACACTGACATTTTCTATTAATACTGAACTTGTCATTACACTTGAAACATTGACATTTAACACCAACACTGACACTATTGACATACACACTGTTACTTGATATTGCATTTTTTTATAAACTTGTACAATATTTTTTAACCAACTGCTTGGATGAATATTTCAACAATATAAATACTTAATATAGACTTCTATTCACTGGCTTTTTTCCGAAAGGTGACGTCCACTTAGTAAGATATGTTTCAACTGTTGATTCTTGTATAAACTTCTCAGCTATAGATTGCGAGTGGAGAATCCTCAATAAGGAAAGAATAAGATAGATACGATGACTCTTCTGTTTATAAAGCCGTATTGTTCTCGGTGATCAGCGAATAGTCGGAATGTATGTCAAGTGGAAGTTGTGAATGGGGTGGATAAAGAGAGAGAGAGAGAGAGAGAGCAAGGAAGTGAGTGAGAGAGACGGTGGACGTGATCGTGATCAGCTACTATTGTTTCTCGGCAAGGAGTGATTGCTGCTTGCTTCCGAATGGGGATTCTTTCTTGACAGGAAGATGAATCGAAGAGAAAGTGAGAGGGATGAATCGAAAAGATGATGATTATTTCGGTTGATGCATCTGGGAAGGATGAGATCGCATCGCCGTTGAAAGATACTTTTCTGGCTTTGGCAGTAAATTGATGATATAGCTGAGAAAGGTCTCAATAAGCTGGTCATGTGGAGATTGATATACTCAATCGTATGAAACGAGGTTATCCAGATGATTCCACTACTATATTCAATATTTCTCATTCAACTGTGTTGTTTGTACAAAAAATTGGTGCTTTGTAGGCAAAATATTATCCTTCCTGTTAGTCTTCTGATCTCAACTATAACAATAGTAGACAACGTTTCTCGAATTATTAAGTCAGTGTCTTCCACACAAATATTATCACACATGCTTTTGTAGAAGAATGTGAAGCAAAAAGGGAACATCAACAAACATTTACTATAATAAGGAGATAAAAAGATTTGTCATTGTGTGTATAGCTTCAAAATGTAATTTCAATAATTCTAGAACCTCATTCTTGCCAAAGTTTAATAGAATTCATAAATCAGAGTATTTAAGTGATGAGCCGTATCAGTTTCATTAGGATTTGGGATATAATATATCCCATTTCATGTGAACTTTAAGAAAATCAGATATCAACTCAAATATACGTTTGAATATATCATACACTAGCCGTCAGGCTCGCTTCGCTCGCCATATCCGTCTAGCCAGGGGGCTCCGCCCCACGAAAATTGTCCCACTGTAACCTATAGAGCTCTTTCAGTTTGAAAGCATTATATAAAGATATTTCTGGAGAATTGACCAATAATAATACCTTGTTCGGTTGAATACATTATAAACTTGATTTTAGCACCAAAAGTTCAGACACTAATTTTTTTTAATGTTTTAGGGGTCAGAAAATTGGGTTATTTTGCCTCTCCAAAAGTACTCGCAGGAAAATGATGGGCTTCTCATCACATGATCAGAATCAGGTTTGCCAACTTATAAACTAGTAATTTCTCTAATATTGTTGGAAATAAAAAAAAATTCTCCATCATTCCACAAAATTAATCATTTTACTTGAGACTTAGAAAACATTAGTTTCATCTTAAACTGAAAATTCAAAATTTCGATGGGGGCGGCTTGAGTAAAGCGAAAACATTTTCACGAAATGAGAAAATGTGTTTTCTTATGTTTTGGATGCCTCCAGTTGCCTTAATTCCCTGTTGCAATAATGTTTTATGGATATTTCAAAATCATAAGACACTAACATTTAATATTCAATACTTGACACTGACATTTTCTATTAATACTGAACTTGTCATTACACTTGAAACATTGACATTTAACACCAACACTGACACTATTGACATACACACTGTTACTTGATATTGCATTTTTTTATAAACTTGTACAATATTTTTTAACCAACTGCTTGGATGAATATTTCAACAATATAAATACTTAATATAGACTTCTATTCACTGGCTTTTTTCCGAAAGGTGACGTCCACTTAGTAAGATATGTTTCAACTGTTGATTCTTGTATAAACTTCTCAGCTATAGATTGCGAGTGGAGAATCCTCAATAAGGAAAGAATAAGATAGATACGATGACTCTTCTGTTTATAAAGCCGTATTGTTCTCGGTGATCAGCGAATAGTCGGAATGTATGTCAAGTGGAAGTTGTGAATGGGGTGGATAAAGAGAGAGAGAGAGAGAGAGAGCAAGGAAGTGAGTGAGAGAGACGGTGGACGTGATCGTGATCAGCTACTATTGTTTCTCGGCAAGGAGTGATTGCTGCTTGCTTCCGAATGGGGATTCTTTCTTGACAGGAAGATGAATCGAAGAGAAAGTGAGAGGGATGAATCGAAAAAGATGATGATTATTTCGGTTGATGCATCTGGGAAGGATGAGATCGCATCGCCGTTGAAAGATACTTTTCTGGCTTTGGCAGTAAATTGATGATATAGCTGAGAAAGGTCTCAATAAGCTGGTCATGTGGAGATTGATATACTCAATCGTATGAAACGAGGTTATCCAGATGATTCCACTACTATATTCAATATTTCTCATTCAACTGTGTTGTTTGTACAAAAAATTGGTGCTTTGTAGGCAAAATATTATCCTTCCTGTTAGTCTTCTGATCTCAACTATAACAATAGTAGACAACGTTTCTCGAATTATTAAGTCAGTGTCTTCCACACAAATATTATCACACATGCTTTTATAGAAGAATGTGAAGCAAAAAGGGAACATCAACAAACATTTACTATAATAAGGAGATAAAAAGATTTGTCATTGTGTGTATAGCTTTAAAATGTAATTTCAATAATTCTAGAACCTCATTCTTGCCAAAGTTTATTAGAATTCATAAATCAGAGTATTTAAGTGATGAGCCGTATCAGTTTCATTAGGATTTGAGATATAATATATCCCATTTCATGTGAACTATAAGAAAATCAGATATCAACTCAAATATACGTTTGAATATATCATACACTAGCCGTCAGGCTCGCTTCGCTCGCCATATCCGTCTAGCCAGGGGGCTCCGCCCCCTGGACCCCCGGCTGGAACGTCCATAAATGAGATCAGCAGGCTCGCTTCGATCGCCTGCATTTTTCATTTGAGCATTTTTATCGTATGTTAGGACGATCCAGTCGGGGGTCCAGACTAAACTTCTGGCTAAACGGATATGGCGAGCGCAGCAAGCCTGACTGCTAGTAATATAATATTCCCTGATTGAAGTAACAGTGCCCAATCAATTTTCCCGCGATAAATGCATTTCAATCTTCAACTTGGTGCCAACCTAACAAAGTCAACTCAACTTAATGCCAACCTGACAAAATTATTAATTTAGTTACCAGTTGTAAGAAGATATTTTGAATAGTTATTAAAATCATTGAATGGAAAGAGTTTATAGGTTTCAAGCAAACAGCTGTATTGCTATCGCTAGATATGATTTCAACAAACTCAAGATCAGATATTTAGTTTCATACAAACAGCATTCGCTTAAACTAGGATCAGAGGGTTAGTAACAAGCATGGCATGTCAATGTGAAAGAAAAAGCGTTTTAGAGCATACAAAAATATTTATTATGTCATACGAGCATGAACAAAATGTATAAAATAAATAAAAATATTAAGGAAATGGGATAGACCTTACTTAGCGCATGAATACATTTGTAAGTTTAGAATATGCCAATCAAAATACAGTAACTGACCGGCGGTAAAAGCTTCTACCGAGTTAATTCAAAATATACATTATTTATTATATAAATGATAAGAATTTGTAAACTATACAGTACCCGGATTTATGTAACAGATACAAAATGAATAATTAAAACAATAATATTTGCTCTTTATGCAGTAACCTAGCAGATTAACACAGACTACATTGAATCATATTATTGCGTAGTAGTGAGGCTAGGGATGGCACCAATCAGAGTGGATATTTAAATAATTATATGCAAATTGAAAAATACGGAAGTATGGTCGTGAAAAGAATAGGGGTAGATCTAAGCTCACTTGCTTGCCAGATGTCACCGGGGACAGCCACCAATTAGAGAGCACAAGACTAGATCCCTTTTTAAATAATTGTACCTTTTAAAAATCTAGAATTGAATAATTGAAAATCAATTTCATAAGACCCAGTGAAGTTGTATTATAACATGAGTCATTAAATTTAAATAATCCCATTGGAGAAGACGACAGCAGCCCACCAAAAAGGCCTAGGACATCAAAACGAATCCGGATCGCCATCATAATTTATTGTGAAAATTGACATGTAAGTACAATTGAAAAATTATTAATTGGGCCCTCATTGCCTCGAAATAATCACGATTAAATAAAGCTAGCTCATTGAAGGGTTATTTAAATAATCATGATTGAATAAAGCTAGCTCGTCGAAGGGTTATTTAAATATTAAAAATAATATCAAAACTTGCCCAAGTCTTAAGACGTAAAAGGAATATTTTTAAGAAACATTTATGAGATTACTATTTAAATTTGCACAGAGGGAATATTTATTAATATTTGATTTATTGTAATTATATGCACACTCATATATCTTTTATCAGTAATTTATTAGATTTTTGTAAAGCTCATGTTCATAACATACATTGATTTAACTGATTTCCACCAGAGGCCGAACCCAAGCCCTGAGATATATATATTTTGATATTTGTATTTTTTATAAAGTTTTACTCGACAAGTAACAACAAGTCGACAATTGAGCTGTAAAGTTTGAAAGTATATATGCTGATTAAAGAAGCACATGGTATTAATTGATGGTAAGAAGCAAAGTCAATCATTAGTGAGCAGTCTGTGATATTTTTCAATATATATTTATTCTCATATTATTTTTATATTTGTTGCTCTATTTTTTTTCTATTATTGCTCGTCGATATTTCATGTAATTATAGTTTTGTGTTCATTGAATGGTGTACCCTTTATTTATGATCCTATCTTCATGCATGACCAATCTTGTTATAGTCTATTCTATTACCAGTATTGATATATTATTTAAATTATCAACCAACTATATTCTTCACTGAATAAGTTGGATAAATTGTTGATATACAGCATTGATTATTAAATCTTTGGAAATATTACATTCTCAAGATTTACTTGAATTATTCAGAACCATCGCATCCGGTTTGGAAGAACTTAAGGGTCATAGTATTAAGTTGCAGCAGCAATATAAATTAATAGAATTGATAAGGTATTATATAGAGTATCGCCTTTGATTCCACTCGGTATCATCTTACACTGCTGACCCCTTTGTCAGATGGTGGTGAGTGGCATTGGTGACAATACCATATTGTCTAACACAAAAATCAGAGCGCTTATATCTATCTACTTCTTCTGCATCTATAATTGTGGAGTCGACCAGATCATTTATGAGAACTGTAAATTGCTACAGCAGCCGTCGTTTCCAATCATCAAAAGTAGAGAATTATTTGAGCTCCTAGAAGAGCTGGTAAGAAACTGGTGGTATTTTTCTTTCATGAGTCACAAAAATCTTTGCTCTACCGACTGCGGCCAAGCAGGGCAAATGCGATGCCAAATAAAACGTCACACAGTTAACAACTGTTTCAAAGAGGTACTCTCTCTGGATTGTAGTTCTATATTAACATATCGTATGGACATTTTTCAATTATAATTGAGAGAATTAGAAGAGTATACATGCTGAAAAACGAACTTTAAACCCTCAAAAACCACCCTTAGAGTAGAAATATTGCCAAAAGATTTCTTAGTGCGCCTCTAAAGGGCCAACTGAGCATACCTACCAAATTTGAATGTTTTTGGTCAGGTAGATTTTTTGTTCTGCGAGTGAGTGAGTGATTCAGTCAGTCAGTCAGTGTGTGCCATTTCGCTTATATATATATCACTCCCAAAACACCAGTGTACTTGTCCAATGAGTTTACAGTAAATTAGATCACATGGTATGTTTTTGCTGGCATAATCGACATAATCTCGAACGAAACGTATCTCCAATTTCGTTTCTGCTACAACTGATCGGATCCTCTTCTACAACATATTATTGTGATGGTTGATCAACATATTGTTATGTTGTGAGGTATCCAAGTTCAATGATCAGTGGGGAAACGTATTATCAACGGAACGTAATATAGGGAAACGTAACAGGAAAATCCAAGTACAATGATCAAAGGGGAAGTGTAATATTAAACAAACTAGACCTGGTGCATACTTCATCAGTGCGGCTTAATACATTCAGTAAGCTACCTGTTCCAGTACTATAGTGAGATTTTCTCTGAACTACCAACATCTTCCATATAGCAACTACACTAGTGCTTCATTTCCAATCAATGCTGACAGTTAAAAGTGAATCTCACCTCACCTGATTGATGACAATGGTGTCCTGAGCCGAACAACAAAAGGCTCACTTACAGGCTGGGGCAAGGTAATTTGATAGCTAGAATTCTCTAATACACTTGACATGATCATGATGTGTGCTGCATACTCATGATTCAATGAAGGATCACGAGTTTAGTGTTAACATACCAGACTCTCAACCTCACTGAATCCGCTAGACTTGATTTAGTGGCTCACGTTTGTCATTGTTATCACAGAAGCCATGCGCGCGACACATGATCCTCAATGGATCCTCACACAAATAATCGTGAAACGGTTCGATCTAGGAAGTAGTATTGTTACTAAGGTATTACTCTCATCAGTGAAACAGATAATCTTGTAATCTGACGACCGAGATACTAAACTTTGATTAAAGCTTATTTTTTCAAAGTATTATTTTGGGGCTAAAATCAGAAAGAAGAAGTTCAAAGTCAGAAGTAATGTGAGATTATGATTGAAAAAGCATTATAGCCCAGTCAATAGAGGTTTTTTCGATCCGAAAATTGAATAAAAGCTGGATCTTTTACCATCGATAGAACCCTCCCAGAGGGTCATTCTCCCAAAAGTCCCAAAAAATCCCCTTGGAGCTTTCCCCCCTAGACCCCCTCAAAGTTGAAAAATGCAGGTAATCACGGAAAATCAATTATCTCTGTACCCATTGATCGGAAACAGTTCTATTATATGCCATTCGATTCGTTACATTATGGACTACAATATTAGTGATATTCATTTTTTCAATAAAATTGACAGTTTTCTTGATAAAATAATATATATGCAAAAATTTAGGGGTTTTTCGATTTGATTTTTTTGTTTTCTTCGATTAACTTCAAAGCAAGTAGTTTTAAAGAAAAATTAGCCGAATAAATAATGTAGCCACTGTCATTGCAAATACATTGATGTATATTGTTATGTATTTGCGATTCGATTTGACGCCGTGGAAGGGGAAACAGTCGACGCGGAACGGCGTGGCTGACTCTCTTAGCCATAGTAAACAGCAAACTGGAAATCAATTATCTCTGTAACCATTAATCAGGAAAGAATCTTTCATATGTCATTCGATTCGTTAAATTAAGGACTACAATATTAGTCGGATTCATTTCCTCAATAAATCGAACAGTTTCCTTGATAAAATAATATAATGTAAAAATTTAGGGGTTTTTCGATTTGATTTTTTTGTTTTCTCCGATTAACTTCGAAGCAAGTAATTTTGAAGAGCAATGTGACGAATAATTTTTGTAGCCACATTCATTGCGAATCCATTGATGTATATTGTTATGTATTTGCGATTCAAGTTGACGCTGTGGAAGGGGAAATAGCCGACGCGGCTGACTCCCTTCACCATAGTAAACAGAATAATACTGCTGTCTACATTGCATCTCATTTACACTATGGCGCTCGAAACAATTAATTTTGTCCATTGTTTTGACATGCGCTGTATATAGATTTTCACTTTTCAATATTCTAAAGAAATATTACAATTTTCTTGATTTAACCATGCTCATGATAAAACTCAGGATTTCGTTGTTTGCTCACAGAATTTATTATATTAATATGAAGTGTGCCTTCTCCATACGAGTCAGAGGTAACACAATTTGATGACTCTAGTTTCAGATATTAATGTTTTTCAACGAAGTTTCATGATATATTATGTGCCCGACTCCTTCATCTTATCCTTATTTTGTGAAAAATGAAGATTCAAAATTTCACTTTTTGTGTACCTAGTTGAGAAGTTGATATTGTGGTAATTATTCATATTCAATGAAAAAGACTAAGAAGTTGTCAAAAAACCACTGATTTAAATGTGATGAATGAATATCATCAGATCACGTGAACAAAAAAAAAATAAATAAAAGGGTGGGCCTACCTGAGATACTAAATGATAACACTGTACTCCTGATAAGTTGAAAATTTTCAAGCTGAAAGTAGATTAATTTGTTGCACATTCGGTTCAAATATTAACAAATGTTACCAAATATTACCAATATTATCACATATAGTGAGAACGAATTGCTCTGAAGCTTTCTATTCTCACTGAACATGAAGTTTCAGTTTCATACCAACCCAGAATCGCTGTTCCGTTCAAATCATTATTATCAGAGCTTTCAAATTGATGCTATGTAACTATGGATGTTATCCCCATCTCACAATTTTCCTATTTATCCTTATCCTGATTCAGAATAAAGTAGTTGATCTCTATAATCACAAAAATCAATGTACAGTACCTATAATAAATAGTAAAAATAACAAAATGTCTAGTAATAATGCAACTTTTTCTTGGTACGAATTTCAAGACTCATAAAATGACTTTTTCTCATTCACAGGCAGAAATTCCAATGATCATTTTAAAAGTAATTTAATGGAAATTGTTTGTATTGTACATTGTTCGACGTAAGATAAGCTACATCTTTAAGGTAATCAACGTATTTAGATTATCATGTTTATGAATGAAAGCGAGACTGTGATAGAAGATTAGTCAAACTGAAATATAAACATTATATACAATGCATATTTCTGATCAACTATAATTACAAATGATAGTATCAAGCCGAAATGAATTGAGCAACTGAATTTCAAAGTTACTATCCACTGTTCAAATCGCACTGTGATTTCCTTTTACTTCCAAATGGATTGAATTGCCTCACTCTTCAACGTAACAATTATTGTAAAAAAACCAGTGGAATGTGAACGTCATCCAAATAGCATTTGAATTTCAATTTTCAGATCATGAAATTCACAAAAAACTAATTCTTGAGATAATAGTGATGAATTGCAAACTGTGCAAGTAACATTGATACAAAGCGATGCAATGAAAATCAACATCGATTAATTTAATACTGGTCTTATCAAATTTATATTACCGTAAATTTATATTATTTATGAAGCTTATAAAATGTGAACCAACATTTTAAATTTTCTCTACTGGAGCAAAACATCGATAGAAAATAAAGAAGAGCCCATTATAAGCACAATATACTTGTGTACTAGAATTCACTTGAACTAACTCATCAATTCAACCCTTCAATGATCACAATGAACTAGAATGGTATAAAAACCATGAAATTGATAATCAGGTACAATTTTCAAATAACTTTACCCAACCGAATCTGTGAATGCTAAGTCATAAGAAATCATGTTAAATAGATTTAATTTGAATGCTTCAAATAGAAAATGATCTATTCTTTTGGTGCCCTAATCAAAATCAATTTCAATCAACATTAATCGACATAAAGAAAAGCTTCAGCCAACCTTGTGTAATGAATGACAAGATGCGAGTGGAGGTGAAAAATCGATATGTTAACAAAAATAATAGAAGATGATGAATCATCTTTCAATTAATCTTATACGGTAGGGTACTTTGTGGTTAAATGTGAAACACTTTCATGATTTTCCTACCTTTTATGCATGCTTACTCTTCCTTTATTTGTATGTTTGCATGGCCTTCATCTTTAGAATCTACTGAATTTTCATATTGGACTGTCTAAATAATGTAGATTCAACTAGTAAGAACGGAAGATAAGCTACTTCACAGAGAGAATCATAGAAAGTTTCAACTCAACAAGCCCAATGTATAAATTTTTTATGCCTCAGCCGTCATATTTATTTGGAGAATATTAACTGTAGAAAACAGCAAACACTGCACGCTATGATTTTTCAGGAAATTGCCACTGTTAACACTATTGTAATCTATGATTTATCTCAGTTTTTGACATTCATAACTTATGATAAATTTTAGCATAGAATTATGATCATACACACATATTTTAAATATGTATTATATTATGTAATAGTATGAATATTTTATCGGTTGCAAACAATATTATCTTTGTCTGTCATAGAATGCATGATTTAGCACATACATATATAAACAAAATGATTTTAGAGAATTTAGAGAATTAAAATGTGAAAAATTAGTTTCATCACATGTAAAAACAATAGACAAAATTGATTGTTTCGAGCGCCATAGTGTGAATAAGATGCAACTTAGAAAGCAGTAGGTCTACTACTGTATTTTACTGTTTACTATGGTGAAGAGAGTCAGCCACGCCGTACCGCGTCAACATGTTTCCCCTTCCACAGCGTCAAATCGAATCGCAAATAAATAACAATATACATCAATGGATTCGCAATGAATGTGGCTACATTAATTATTTGTCTAATTTTCTTTAGATTATTTGCTCAAGTTAATCGGAAAAAACAAAAATCAAATCGAAAAACCCCTAAATTTTTACATATATATTATTTTATCAAGGAAATTGTTTGATTTATTGAGGAAATGAATGAGACTACTATTTTAGTCCATAATGTAACGAATCGAATGACATATGATAGATTTTTTTCCGATTATTGGTTACAGAGATAATTGATTTCCAGTTTGCTGTTTACTATGGCTAAGAGAGTCAGCCGCGCCGTTCCGCGTCGACTGTTTCCCCTTCCACGGCGTCAAATCGAATCGCAAATACATAAAAATCTGGTGTGGTACACTCACACAACTTTCCTTGCTCATTGAACTGTAAGCCTCATTCTCAAACGAGAATAATTTAGGGGTATAACATCATGAAAATTATTGGCGGCAACATATTATTTGCAACTACGATCAGACTACTGTATATGTGTATATATAATTATTGTTTTCAGAGTACTTTTTCCTTCTTGTAAATTGTGAAATTAGATGATTTCTTTTAAAGTCGTCAAAACAGCTGTTCTACAGATGAAATATCTTGACTTATGACTGTGTACTTTTTATAATCTGCTCTACCTACCTACCTACCTCATGCACGAGATGGTGGTTACAAAGTCCATTTCTCAAGGATAGGGTGGACTCCCCATTAGTTTCCCAGAAAAAAGACTCATGCCAGTTGTTGGATCTGATAAATAACTATACAGGGTATGAATTTGAAAAAAAATCGTTAGAGCTGTTTTTGAGAAAATCGTAAAAAACATGGTTTTTAGTCATTATCCGCCATTTTTCTCAATAATATTACGGAGCTCCTGAAATTTTCCCAGAAATGAGACTCATGCCAGTTGATAGGGCTTATAGATAGCTATCTATGATATGAATTTGAAGAAAATCGTTAGAGCCGTTTTCGAGAAAACCGTGAAAAACATGGTTTTTTTGTCATTATCCGCCATTTTTCTCAAGAATATTACAGAGCTCCTGAAATTTTCCCAGAAATGAGACTCATGCCAGTTGATAGGGCTTATAAATAGCTATCCATGGTATGAATTTGAAGAAAATCGTTAGAGCCGTTTTCGAGAAAACCGTGAAAAACATGGTTTTTTCGTCATTATCCGCCATTTTTCTCAAGAATATTACAGAGCTCCTGAAATTTTCCCAGAAATGAGACTCATGCCAGTTGATAGGGCTTATAAAAAGCTATCCATGGTATGAATTTGAAGAAAATCGTTAGAGCCGTTTTCGAGAAAACCGTGAAAAACATGGTTTTTTAGTAATTATCCGCCATTTTTTCCGCCATCTTGATTTGAATTTTATTGAATTTCTTATTGTCGGATCCTCATGGTATAAGGACCTTAAGTTTAAAATTTCAAGTCAATCGGTTGATTAGGAATGGAGTTATCGTGTTCACAGACATACACACACACACACACACATACACACACACACACACACACATACACACACACAGACCAACACCCAAAAATCATGTTTTTGGACTCAGGGGGACTTGAAACGTATAGAAAACTTGAAATCAGGGTACCTTAATTTTTTTTGGAAAGCAATACTTTCCTTACCTATGGTAATAGGGCAAGGAAAGTAACAATATGCATCAATGGATTCGCAATGACAGTGGCTACATTAATTATTTGGCTCATTTTCCTTTAAAACTACTTGTTTCGAAGTTAATCGAAGAAAACAAAAAAATCAAATCACAAACCCCCTAAATTTTTACATATATATTATTTTATCAAGAAAACTGTTGATTTTATTGGAAAAATGGATATAACTAATATTGTAGTCCATAATGTAACGAATCGAATGGCATATAATAGAACTGTTTCCGATCAATGGTTACAGAGATAATTGATTTCTCGTGTTTACTTGTATTATTCATGTTTTAGGGGGCTGGGACGGAAAGCTCCATGGGGATTTCTTGGGACTTTTGGGAGAAAGACCCTCTGGGAGGGTTCTATCGATGGTGGGAAATTAAGCTTTTATTTAATTTTCGGATCGAAACTGCTTTTTTGGACCTTCATTGACTGGGCTATTAGCAAAATTACGAGGTACTGCAGTAGTTTTTAATTTTTTGCATTATAAATTATTACTCTCGATAGTTGTGATGATGAGCCTTGTGTTCTGGGAGAGAGGCGGGCTTTAGTGCACACTAGACACTTGCTGTACATTGGGGTCGATGTCAAACGAGGCAAACGATAGAAGAGTCCTGCGACAGTCGAGACCAGCGACGGTAGAGACATGCGACATTCGAGGCCAGCGACGGTTGAGGACTCCTGGAAAAGAGGCCTCATATGTCGCCTGCGTTAGGCGACAGTTGAGGCCTCTCTAATTTTTGTACAGCCCCGACAGTCCAGACCTGCGACCGTAGAGGACTCCTGAGAAAGAGGCCTCAACTGTCGCCTGCTCTAGACTCTCCAGAATGGCAGACAGCCCCAAAAGAATTATCATTTAATTAGTATGGATTCACCAGCAATTGAATAATATATTAAATCCCATTATTCCTTCCATCTTATGAATAAGTATTGCAACTTTACAACTGTAATAATATATCTTAGTTACTTCTCCATAAAAAACGAAATTTTCAAACTCGTAAATACCTTTTTGATACTTGGATGTCAAAATTCTCAGTACATTATAGATGTAGGATATTATTATACAAATCAATAACCTGTTACAAATCAATAACTACTTTTATTAATTTCACACATTCACATTTTACATTTTCTTGATATTGAGCTTTTCTCGTAAAAACCAACGATATTGTTTATTCATTCCATTAACAATTTTGTTTATGGAATAAATCACATGATCACTTTCATATGATGATAACATCATACGTCAAAATAGAATAATTACCATCGCTACAATCTCATATCCTACACTCGGCCATACTGACGAATTGGCTTGCCCTCAAGCCATGAAATAAATGAATATGAAAAGGATCACAGACATAGAAAAACATGGAAAATAAAACAAACATAAACGAAACACACAAGATGAAACGAACGTGAACAAAACATAACACTGCATCACACGCAACACTGCTTGATAAGACTGACTTTCTTTGGCTGTTTGGGGTACTTTGAATTGCTTTTTCATTAATTTTATTTTCGACAGTTGAAGAAAAAAAGCCCCGACAGTTGAGACCTGCGACCGCAGAGGACTCCTAAAAAAGAGTCCTCAAATGACGCCTGCGTCAGGCGACAGTAGAGGACACTTCAATTTTCGTACAGCCCCGACAGTCGAAGCCTACGACCGTAGAGGACTGGAAAACAGTTGGTCTCGACTGTCGCGCCCCCGCTGTACAACTGTTTTTCCATCCCTTTCAGAGAGTAAGTTCAGATAAATTCTATAGCTATGATTTTCTCCATCAGAAATACATTTTTCCAAATCTAAAGAATAGTCCACCTTCTTCCCATACGTAATATACGCCCATGGTAGATACGATTTGTTAAAAAAACCAAAAAAATTCTTTCTCAATAGCAATTAAAGTATCATCTACATTGAAAAATTGTGAGAATTTATCTCTTATTCAGAAAGTCTTTTGAGACTTGTAAAGAGTTCTCAAACATATGAAATATAATTCAAAACTCAAATATACAGTATAAGAATTCCCAAGTTCAGTTTGAACTCTAATACATAAATTATTATTACATTTTTTGTCTTCCATGGTCCCTTAAAAATTATTACTTTTATCCCTGTAAATTATACTTTCATAATATATTTGTGCATGGCCAATGAGATGAATGATGGGATGATGATGGGATGTAAATGAAAGTAGACTTTCAGGTGATTTTTAAACTAACGGGTGATTGATTATGAATATCAATTTACTATTGGTCATCCATGCAGCAGCACTTCCAAGTTTTCGAGACTTGACCACACTATCACTCATTATTTTGAACCTTGTCTACAAAATTAGGTTAGTATGTTTCTACGAACTTAGGTGGTAGGTTTCCACAAAACCCACATTCGGTATCTTCGCATGGCTGCTCTGACGGATTTGAAGATTCTTGTCTCTCAGTTCCTGTGTTTTATAAGTAGCCTGGAGGGAGAAAGAGAAAGAACCTAGAATCAATAAAGTACAAAAATGTAGTTTACTCTAGCTTCAGCTAGAGAATAGCTCTGCCACCCTTTTATAGATTGAATTGCATTCAGCGGTGTCTTGTCTCCCCCGTGCCAATCTGAGTGGTTTCCTGATGTAGACACGACTTTTCTCTCTCGTTCAACTCACTCTCTTGTCAGTTGAGAAAAATGGCATCAGTTTCGAGAACTGAAAGTCCAGTATTAGGCTTAATTTTTTCTCATTTTCACTGGAAAACTAATCTATCACTAATCTTTATTGAAATTTTGGGATCTTTCGAAGGATTAGATATTGATTGCAGGTTTCCCCATGGTCATGTGTGATACATGATTTCGATACAGAGTTCCAAAAGGAAATGAATAGGCGATTCTTCAATGTTTCTTTCAATTACGAAATGCTTACTCTCAATCTATATGATATAGAGCGCTCTACCTAATCTCAGATTGTAGAGCACAAAAATACGCCCAGAGGAATTTTGAATCATACATCTAAAAGGTAACAATCGAAAAGATATTGTTGATCAAAAACTAAAAGTCATCAGAATTGATTTTTTCTTCAAGTTTTACTCATTTTCGAAAAATCATAACTCAGTACTCATTGGCGATAGAGAGTTCCGAATGATCTCATTTTATTCAAAATCCTATTATCTGAAAAAAGGAGGGAGAAAATTTATCTGTCTGATTCTTGGATTTGGCAGAAATAGCTGAAATATACTGGATTTGGCAGAATTATACTGTAAAATGAATGAAAAATACGAGGTTTTTGTGCCACTCTGTATTTAGCACAAGGAAATTCTGCATGAAGACATTGGTTCTGGACTTCTTTCATGTATCCAAATAATATATTAAAAATCAGAACTTCAATATAAATTGCAAGCACTAATGTATATAGTGACTGTATTATATTCTCGGTAGCTATGCTTTTTTGGTTCATGTAAAGGATTGTATCCAGAAGATGCAATCAGGGCAGAAACGTTTCCCTTCAGGGGCAGCTTCATAAATATAATATAAATATACTTATATTCAGATATAAATATATTTTATATATCTCTTTATTCACATTTTCAAGTTGAATTATTATTTCCGCTACATGATCAGGAAAATATAAATTTCGAGTTTCCATTAGATCAAGAAACTTAGATCATGTAGGAAAAAACAATATCGATCGAGCAGTCGTAGCGAGCAGACGTAGTTTTTTTAGTGAGAGTAGTTAAAATAGTTTATGCATTAGTTAAAGTGCTGAGTTCAGTGTTTTAATTGTTGTGCGCGAGTTCAGTGCCCTGCGCCGAAAAATCAGTTCAGTGCTGAATTATCATCTAGTCCGGCTAAGGAATGTGAAGAATGTGAGGAATGTCGACTCCCAAAAGATTGCCAACCTTCCTCGTGCCAGAGTTCAAAGAGGAGGAGGAAACAGAGGACGACGCAACTATGATTCAACTAACACCGGCTAGGAGCGTTGAACCAGCGTCAATGACTGGAAACGTCAACATTTCCCCAGAATCGTTTCTAAAAACTGCAACGGAGCAGTTTTTGTACAATGCATGGAAAGAAGTCACTAGCCAACAGAGTGAAGAGAAAGAAAGAATTCATAAGCTGGAAAAGGAGTTGGAGAGAGCACGGTTGGAGATTAATCAGCTGAAAGAGATGTTTTCATCAGCATCTACAACCACATAGAATCTTCAATCTTCAGCTTCACATACAATGCAACCAGCATCTTCTAGAAGTAGCAATAAAAGTTATTCACCACCGAATTGGGAGGGAGAAGAGAAAATGGTAGCATCAGAGACTGCATGGATTCTCCCTAAACAAAAGAAGAGGAAAATCCGTGACTCACCAGGAAAAATAAGGCCTGCAACTGATTCTACAAGTATGAAACCGACAGAATAGAAAAACAAGCCACCACCAGTCATATTAAGCGATATACAAGAGTATTCGAAAATTGAAGGGGCATTGAAATCGAAAAATCTCAATTTCAGTGCCAACATGATGAACAACAACCAGCTAAAATTGAATGTTGAAACTGAACAAGAATACAGAGATTTAACTAAGATGTTGAATGAGGCTAAATATGAATGACACACGTACGAAAATAAACAAACTCGTCCAATTCGTGTCATGGCTAAAGAGCTTCATCCATCATGCGATCCAGAGGATATAAAGAACGATCTTCTAAGCAGAGGCTTTCAAATAATCAGTGCTGTCAACAAAATGAAAAAAGTGAAAAAGGATGGAAAAGAACACATTATCAGACTTCCAATGTTCATGTTAACATTCAAGAATACAGAAGATACAAAAAGAATATTTGAAATTAAACATATTTGCTACATGAAAGTGAAAATTGAATCAATTAGAAGTAATAAAATGGTTTCACAGTGTAAACGTTGTCAGCGGTTTGGTCATACACAGACATACTGTCAACATGAACATGTGTGTGTGAAGTGTGCTGGAAAACACTGGACTATTTCGTGTACCAAGGCTGAAGAAACTCCAGCCAAATGTTTCAATTGTGCTGAGGCTCACCCAGCTAACTACAGAGGCTGTCTCATCGCTAAAGAACTTCAGAGAAGAAGAACTGAAAAAGAAAACCTAGTTAAAAGAAGTAGCGAGGTACCACATACAACTAAACAGAGAAACTTCACTTCAATAATGTACACTGGAGATATATCCTATTCGCAAGTAACGAAACCCACTCCAAGACTACAACAGGAGAGCCAACCAAAGCAACAACAACAACAACCTGTTAAAGTCAATAAGGTTTTGCAGGAAATTTTGAACAGTTTAAATATTCTTTCTGGACGACTTGACAGCTTGGAAGGGAAGAGTAAGAGTATCGAGAAGAAAACTAGAAAATGAATATTGCGAGCCAACAAGATATAAGAATTGCTACCTGGAATACCAATGGAATGAATAATATCAATAATAATAGAAAACAAGAAACAGAAATATTTCTAGACACGAAATATAAGATGTTTACCTCATCTCTGAAACCCATTCAACTGAGCAGACTCACTTGAAAATCAATGGATATAATGTTTACGGAAGTATTCATCCTCAAAATCAAGCAAGAGGTGGAAGTGCTGTAATAGTGGAGGAGAGTATTGAACACTATGAAGACTTCAGTATTCAAAGTAATGAAATACAGCTAACTGTAGTTGGAATAGAGTCAATCAACCAAAAAATACTTGTTGGAGCTGCATATTTTCCTCCATGTTACAATCTTGAGAAAGATGATTATACAAATATTCTTGTTCAGCTTGGAGATAGATTCATAGTGGGTGGAGATTTTAATGCCAAGCATAAGGATTGGGGTTCAAGACTCACGACTACAAAAGGAAAAGAACTCAGAGAGGCTATCCAGGAGCTGAGCTGCGAATTCCATTCAACAGGGACACTTACGTATTGGCCAACAGATTTGAATAAAACTCCAGATCTTCTAGATTTCTTCATAACAAAGAGAATATCCAGTAATTTTATCGACATTGAAGAGAGCTTTGACCTGGATTCTGATCATTCAGCTGTAATTCTCACACTTAGTGAACGAATAATAAAGAAAGAAGACAAACCAATGTTAGTCAACAGAACAACAGACTGGGGAGCTTTTAAAGTGGATTTGGAGAATGAAATCAACTTGAATATTCCACTTAGAACAACTGAGCAGCTAGATGGAGCCGCAGAAAATTTAATGTGGCAAATCCAGAAATCAGCCTGAAAAAACACCAGACAATATACCAGGAAAACAAAAGGATGCAATTACCCACTGGAGATTCGACAACTTGTTTTAGAGAAACGAAGGGCAAGAAGAAGATGGCAACAAACTCGTGATCCTGCTGACAAAAATATATTGAATAACAAAACACAACAATTGAGAAGAGAGATAAGGAAACTAACTGAGGAATCCATTAATAACTACCTTCAAAATTTGACAGCTGATGCCAGTACAGATTATTCATTATGGAAAGCAACAAAAAGAATTAAGCGGCCAATATTACAATCCCCTCCAATTGGAAAACCAGATGGTACTTGGGCAAGAGATAACAGAGAAAAGGCAGATTTATTTGCTAATCATCTAGAAGAAATCAGCCAAACAACATTCAATCTGGAATTGATCCTAAAGAAGATATAATAGATGATTTAGATACAGAGATTGATCCAGTTTCTATAAATGAGGTTCAAGAAGAAATAAAATATAATCTGAATACCAAAAAAGCACCTGGGTTTGATCTGATTACAGGTGAAATCTTGAAGAAACTTCCAAGGAAAGGTATTGTCATGCTAACATACTTATTCAATGCATCACTCTGATTACAGCATTTTCCTACAATTTGGAAGGTGGCAGAACGCAGAAGTCATTATGTTGCAAAAGCCTGGGAAATGTCCTCAAGAAGCAAAATCATACCGCCCAATATCTTTTCTACCTGTAATTTCAAAGCTTTTTGAGAAATTGCTAATGAAGAGATTGACTCCCATCATAAGTAGCAGGAATCTGATACCAGCCTATCAATTAGGCAGAAGCACTCAACCCTGGACCAAGTACATAGAATCACCAATGTAATAGAGAAGTCATTAGAGAAAAAATCTATATGCTCAGCAATCTTCCTTGATGTGGCACAGGCATTTGACAAAGTGTGGCATGAAGGACTGATCATTAAACTTCATAAAATTCTCCACACTCAACTTGTAAAACTTTTGAAATCATACATCAACAACAGATTATTCAGAGTAAAACAAGGTGATGACGTCTCTGAATTGAAGGAAATAAGGGCTGGAGTTCCACAGGGTAGTGTTCTTGGACCAGCTCTTTATGTGCTGTACACAAGCGATCTTTCTGAATTGGATGCAGTGACAATAGCTACTTTTGCTGATGATACTGCAATACTGGCAGAAGGAGAAACAGTACAAGAAGCAGCCACAAAACTACAGAATGCTAGCAACAGATTCAGTGACTGGACCAAAAAATTAAGAATTCGATTGAATGAGATGAAGTCTATTCATATCAACTTCACAAACAAAATTATCAATGACCCGATTCGAATAAATCTGAATGGGGATGTAGTACCACACAGCAACACAGCAAAGTACCTTGGAATGACTCTTGACGCCAAGTTGAAATGGAAAGAGCATATCAAGATGAAAAGGAGAGAGCTAGGACTCAAATACAGTAAAATCTATTGGCTGTTGGGCCGTCAATCACAACTCTCATTGGACAACAAGTTATTGATTTACAAACAAATTCTAAAACCTGTCTGGACGTATGGAATTCAGCTTTGGGGCTGCTCTAGAACTTCTAACATCTACTGCTCTAGTACTTCTAGTCTGGACGTATGGAATTCAGCTTTGGGGCTGCTCTAGAACTTCTAACATCTACTGCTCTAGTACTTCGGAACATGGTGAATGCGCCCTGGTACATAAGGAACAGCGATTTGCACCGAGATCTGCACATCCCCTATGTAACCTGTGAGATAAGACGATTGGCAGCCCATCATGAGTCACGTCTTCATCAACACGACAACACTAGACATCCAACTACTAGACAACACTGAACTCACTAGGAGGTTAAAGAGAACAAAGCCCTTCGAGTTGGTGTAGTGCTAGTGGAGTGAAAAAAGTATATTGAATAAAAGTGTAGTGAAATAATTTAAAGTAGTGAAATTACAGATTGGAACTGTAGGCTTCACTGGAAGACTATAGCAATAAAAATTAATTTAGGATAAGAAATAACAGAACAAAATTAATGGTCAGTCCTAGTGACTAGTTCTAATAGAAATAACAAAAAAAAATGTAGGAAAAGAGGCCTTCTGCTCTTGGAGTTGTCTGTATTTTTCAACACTATCAATACACTAGTCGATCCTTGTGGTGGCTTGGGTCATCTTTTGTTTGAGGCCATTTTTAGTTTCATCTATCTTGACTACCAAATTTTTAATATCTTCCCTTACATCAGAATTTAACTCCAATCTATTATTCATAGATTTTAATAGATTGAGCATTTCAGTTATATGGCTGGGTGATATGGTCACCTTCTCTGCTATTTCTTTCTCTACACATTCTATTTCAAAGTTTTTCACATCAGGATCCTCCAAAACAGTATTTGATAGGGGATTAGTGGCCACAGGCGAGTTGTCATGATCCATCCCTTTTTTGCTCCGGAATATGTAGGCTTTTGTTGACTTCAGAGGATCACAACAGGAGAAGCACATCCACCTCAGCTCACATGAACCCATAATTTTCTGTGATCCATGAGGGCGATAGATGAGGTCAAGTTCTCCTGTATATGATTTATTTTATAATAAATTGAGCTTGATTTGCAAGCTGAAGAACCTGAAAGATAACTTATAATATAACGATTCCAAGCAAGGAATTGAAATTTAGAACGACTGATTTTAAACAAATTGGAATTTTATTAATACTCACGTGTACGTATGGTAATCGTCCTGTGAGGCTGCTGGTGGACATCATAATATGGAATTGTAGGCATTACACTCTCAGTAGAACGTTCAAAACAATAGGAACTTTAGTTCAAGATTCAAATAATAATAATTAGGAGCTTTGCTTCGTGCTACAAGAATTATATTTGAATCAATAGGGAGAATTGGCTGCAGGTCTCCTTTCTTTTTGAGATTATCAGTAGCAAGTCTTCTGTTCTCACTGGTGAGGAAGTTCTTCTTTAGGAAGAAGAATTTCCACAGCCTAAATTATAAATTGATAATGGGCTAAATAGTCAAATAATGCCAAATCCGGCAATGTATAACAGAGTATTGTAGACACAAAACATAAAAATAGGCAGTAAAACTGCACATGCAAGAAGGAAGAGGAATGAGCAATGTTTTTCGTATAATATTATAAGTTTTAGAAATAATAAATTTCAAATTAATTCGACAGCTCGACTGACTGTTGCTTGGCGGGAGAAAAAATACACGAACACCCAACCACGTTGACATAAAAATAAGAAATATTTAATCAAGGCCTTGGAATCACCTAAAGCCAATTTTGTTCGAGTTGTCCTTATCTGTAATGAGCTGCAAGCATGTAGGCTAGATAGCATATATGTGATGCAAGTGTCAAAAATTCACATATCTCATAAGCTTACCTAAGTAACAATGAAGACAATGTTATAGGATAGAAAGCAATCTTATGGCTAAATTTAATTGAATTCAGATACTTTCAATAAATAGTACAAATGGTTTTTTGGTCTTACTTACATTATTTCTAATTTGTTTCTATTTTCATGTTTCATCCTTTAACTAACCTCAAAATTTAGGTTAGTTGGAGAGATGACAGTCAGCTGTTCCAGAAAATAACAAAATATTGTTGTGACGTCAGACAAGGCTGGTGAGCGTGAACTATTTAAATGCTCAAAATGATTGTAACGTTCAGAGAAGCCAGAAATTCTGCTTAAATAGAACCATTCCGTCACAATATTTATTCTCATTGATTAATTTTTTATACTTTGTAAAATTCGTTGAATAACTAGCATTACCCTCATTTAATGTGAATTAGTGTATAAGCCAGTAAATATTGTAACATACATGAATAAGGAAATCTTATCTCTCTCTCCCACACTCTCTCTATCTCACTCTCCCTCCCCCCGACTCTCTCACTCCCTCACCATCTATCACACACTCTCTCTCTCTTGGAAAAGGTATTCTCAGCCATGCACGCATTGAAGAAAATGCAAGATATCCTCCCTAGGAACATTTAATTATTATTGGTTCAATCTCTTATCTTCCCACATTTGATGTATTGTAATTCTGTTCTCAACGATATGCAAGTCACTCTGGATGATAAACTACAGCGCTGCCAAAATTATTGTCTACGTTTCGTCTACTCTCTTCAACGCCATGATCATAATCACCCCAGCCCACATTGCTAGTTCAACATTAAAGCTTCCCGATCAAAGGCTTTTTCGAATAGTCAAGCTTGTTTGAGATATCTTGAAATACGGTAATCCAAACTACTGTATTTTAAAAATGATTTCAAATTTGTCTCTGAAGGTAGGAGGATAGATGCTTCACATACTAGAACCGAAGAAAGTACTTTAAGGATACTTAAACATCGAACTACTATTTTCACAAAATCCTTTTTTGTTAGTGTCTGTCGTGGATGGAATCCACTTCCCGTTACTATCAGGTCCATCGAGATCCGAGCAAGCTTCATCCTGACTTTAAGAAAACATCTTTTGGAACAAATGACTGAAACTGTCCAGCCCTAGAACGATAACTCCTTCACCTATTCCTTTCGTATAATCCCATTATAGAATCAATTGTATTATAAACTCATATTGTTTAGAATATCCACTGCATTACTGCTGTATATTGCTGAATATTGATTACCCTGATCCACCGTTAGTCTACTCCATTTCAATAGTTTTATTTTATTTGATTACATAATAACATCACTTTATTAATCATATGATTTGTTCTTAATTTTCATATCTAAAACTTCTAAAAAAAATTATTTGTGAACAAATCTTCAGTCGTATAAATGGAATTAACTTTCTTGTTAGAGAGTTACTGGGAAGGATATTTTAATATTATTTTTTCCAAAGAATGGACATTGCTCCAAAGCTCCGCCAATTCATGTAGATGCATTACAATATTATCTTGTATAGTTATTCCATTGATTTTGTTTCATATCGTTGTACAGTTCAGTAATTTCTTAGTTTGTGTTATGTAAATTCATCTATAACTTTGCTGTATTGTAAGATATTGTATAAGTGTATAAGCCAGTATATACAGTATTGTCATCTACATAAATAAATTACTCAATCAATCAATCTCTCTCTCTCTCTTTCTCTCTCTCTCTCTCACTCACTCTCTCTCTCTCTCTCTTTCATTGTGGAGTGTCATAGTGCAGGAGTGATTTTTGTGATCGGAACTCAGACTTCAAGATCTTATAGGGATTTCACTGATCTAACCATTGTGACACAGATCCAGGTAGCACTGTTCAATTAATTTGTATAATTTTCATCCTTTTACCACAGAAACCCCTACTAAAACTCATTATAGCCAGCCAAGTTCATTGAATGATATTGATTAGAATTTCAAGTTTTTATAAACTACAAATACATAAACATTTAAACCAATCATATTGGTTATGATTAGTAATTAAATATTATGATTATTCTTAAAATAGTTCAATTCTCAATACAGTTTCTATCTTGCTAATTTTTTTATCACACTCACCAACCAAATAATCAGATGGGCTCCCCATACATTAAATTTCTAGAATCAGAATCAATTTTCCAATATTATTTTGTTCACATTTAAAAAATCATAGTGAACTTTAATTTAGCAAATAATTTTTATGTAATCCGTTTGTCGTTGTCCATCTGTTCGTATGTTCAAGAATACCTGAGGAAATCATCGATTGAACAGCTTCAAATTTTCAACAAATATTCTTCCAACCTTTTCACAGATAAGGTTCGATGGACAACAAAATCTGTCCACTCCTTTGTCCTTTTTGAGACAAGAGAAGGATAAACTCTCAATACTGTATATACCTATGTATTTTGTGTGTGCTATAGATAGACGCAATAGTCAATATATATTTCAATAGAACAGCTGATAGAATATCAGTGGAGTTTTTAAAAAGTATTATGAGAGATTTTCCAAGTTGAGAAACGAATAATTATATTATTTTCACTAGCAGGAACCCGTGCTCCGCAAGGATCTATTTCAAAACTTGACAAACTGAAAACTTGACGTAATGAGATTTCGAAGAATTGAAAATAGGCCTATAACCATCCTTGGTTAATTAAGAATCTATATGCAAAATTTCAAGTTAACTCGTCCAGAAGTTCAGACGTGATGATGCGTCAAACATAATTTTCCTATCCCGTTACGTGTATAAGCCAGTACTTTACTTTATTAATCATAGATATATAGTTAACGACTGCAAGAGATAGGACTGTGGAACAGAATAGTGGTGAAACTATGATAGCGCCAGAAGTGGCTCAAAAACAATAGTAGGTATAGTACTACATGAACTTTTCGAAAGTGATTTGAAAAAAAAATGTTAAAACAACAGAACTGAAAGTTGTCAGACTCATCATTCTACCTCCATTTAGAGAGGCTTTCATTTGAATGTAAATCTATATAGATAAAGATGAATGTATGTTTGTTCCTTATAGACTTGAAAACTTCTTGACATAACGGCATGAAACTTTGGGAATGTGTTGTGTGAATATTGGGGATGGTTTCTGAACAGAAATTTTAATAGGGGGGCTAATAGTAATTGTCTATTAATTTATTTTACAGACCTATGTTTCGAAATTGTCGGCCGAGCGGCTACTGAAGAACGGAAAGATGATCATGATGATATGATTTAGCATCTAGAGTTACCAGCTGTAATAAACATGTCACCCTGTGATAAATTGTGTACTGATATTGAAACGGTAGTTTGGAGTTGAAGTGTAGTTGATTGGTACCAGCTGTGTAGATAATGGTTCCTTAGAAGACTTATACAAATAATTATCACTCACTATCATTGAGAAACTGGAAAATGTTGAAAAAAGTTATTCACCTCATGAAAGAGAGTTGTTCATATTGCATTCATTGATTACTGAAGAATGAGAGGATAATTTACAATCGATTTGAATTTAGCTTAGCTTATATTCATCCTAAAATGGAAGATGGAAAGAATATGGAATCCTGTGTGATTCATCGTACATCGCATTTTTCCTGGACCATCTATTGACAATCAACAACTATGAAAACATTGAATTCATCTTTGAAACACTGATTTAACCTATTTTTTTAATTAAACACTCTACTAATAGATATTATTACCAATTGATTGAGAAGAATTTGTTTTCGGAATAATGAATGCTGCATGACAAAGCACATAGGAAGTCCGTATTGAGATGTGAATGAAAATATTGATTGTCAGATAAATTTCATGATTCACCAAATGAAGTTAAGTGTGACATGAGATACATTGACATTTTGGTGGTACGAAGTTCATCGGGTAAGTTATTTATAAATAACGCTTTATTATTAATAATCAACGATTTCAAAAAAGACAGGCTCAATCACCAGGAATACTATAAATTCTATGAGGGACCAGTAAGCCATTAATTTTCAGTACCTAGTTCAATCACTTCCATTATTGTGGACACTGGATACATTATGGACAATCAATACGTATGAAATTTATTAGCCACAGAATAAAAAACTTTTGATTGCAGTGACCCCGACTACTAAAATATGAATAACCATTTGGATCAAATATAAGGATTTACTCACATCTCTCATCAACTCCTACTTTTTATTCACAAAATATTAACGGAAAATATATATAAGTTATATTGAATGAACTCACGGCTAGTACTCAAATTTGTCTTTTTCTGGCCGTGCTACAAATAAATGTAGGTATATTTTTGTAATCTTGTTGTCTATTAAGTAAGTTTTCAATGTGATTTTTGATAGCAATAAAATTTAAATTTGAAAAATAATTATCAATAACCATACTCCTAACCAAAGAAAATCGATGTGCTCTTTTCCAATTGGAATATATG